>NW_019213641.1:39232-119666 GCF_002532875.2 Varroa jacobsoni
GATATATATATATATATATATATATATATATATATCACAATTAATCACCCAAATCTTCTGCATTTCACAGCTCTATGTCTCATCTAAAATAGAATGTATTTCATATATGTGCTATAACTTCAAGATGTTTCCTACTACTCACTTGGGCGGGGACAGTTTCTTAATTTTTTCTTTAAGAATCTTTTGGTCATCTACTCCAAGGGATTTATATCCCGGCAGATCCGTGCCAGGCAAATACCAACCAAGAGATTCACGTTTTGCCACAAAGCAGTCGACATGATACCACCCAGGATAAGGTCCGTAAGAGCGAGCTCTTTCAGAGTCGTATTCCATTTTCGAAATTCGAACTTGATCTGTTCAAAAAGTGTAGTAAATCACAGAAGAAGAATCTGATTATCTGCACCTGCCGATGTTGCTAAATGGGCTTTTTAACTAGTGTACAAAGAAAAATTTATATCAAAAAATATTGTAGACTTTTTCTAAATCTCTTTTTCTTTCTGGTTATCGACTTCGGTTTGTAGAGTACGTGCTGTTCTGGTATTGATTAACATTTGATCGCAGATAATACAAGAAGTCTTCCGTATAATTATATACACTGAAATTCTTTTCAAAATAAAAACAGAAAAAGAAACTTAATTTAGATAAGTTACTCATTTTTAAATGTTAATGTTTCTACCATTTCATCCGGTACTGCCTTAGTTAAGCACTGTTTCAGAAAGTTGGTCGCTTGAAGTAGGAGACGAATCATGTGTTTGTCTACACGCAGTTCAGGGTTCAGACTACTTCACCTAATGTTCGTAGTTTCGTAAACAAGCATGCCGTTGCACCATCACGGGAATGTGTTACCTACGTTTAGCAATGAACTCCTCACAGCTGCGACAGGCTGCTCGACTGCTTTTGGAATATTCGACTGAATACTCCTGGGTGGCATTTTTTTTCTCCTTCGTTGATACCTTTTCTTTACCGGCTACTGCAGCCGTCCCTCCGCCAGAGCCGACCTTTTCCTCGATAAGTTTTTGATCATTGAACCTAAAAAAAAAAAATAGCCACCTAAAGAAAAACGATATGCATATATGTACATATACTGAGCCTTTCATCAATACAGCCACACATCCGAAAAATAAGCGAGTGCAACATTGCATCGATCTATAATTAGGAAAATTTACGCCCGTTTAACTCTGTCATTTAATGAAGTCCCTCAACGAACTAACAATACTAGAGAAAACTAAGTTCGATCTTTTTAAAGATCCATTGATCGCCGCTCAATAAACAAATTATCGAATGCTATTTGTACTCTGCGAGTTTAGTATCTTCCGGCCAACTTACTTCATGCGATGCCCCAGATATAATTAAGGCTAAGAACAAGTTTTGTAAGTGTAACCGATTACGTGTGCCGGACTCCAATGGGTAATATGTATACCATCACCTATTCACATTCAATGGCTTATAAATACCTCTCTTGAAAGTTCTCGCGTGTAAACTACATCGTTACGAGCTCACACCTTTAGAATCAACTAGCTTAAACTGCACTATGATGGACTCTTGAATTGTTAGCTTATTACACCATGAGTTTGGATTTCTCAGCGTTGGAGTTGCGGGGCGACACTTCTAAATCCTACAAAAATCAACCGCACTCATAACCTCTAACAGATCGGCTTTTGCAACGCAATAATTTTAGTAGTGATCACTCATCGGCGTGCAACGGTCGTACGGTGTGGATGCAGTTTTCATCGCCACTAGAATAGGTTATATTCTCTAGAGCACCCAAAGTCTTCCGAGTGCGTGGACACGATGGCCTCAAGGTATTTTCGATCTCGATCATACGGTATTCATTGCCTTTCTCATAATACGTGATGTTTGATCAGCTTTTTTGACAAGAGCAGCATTATTTCTAGGATACCAGCAAGTTGGGCGACGGGCTCAGAGAATTTGGCAAATTATTTCACTTTATTTTGCGTCACCCCTAAGCTTCCAAAGATCTCTTTCTAATTCTAAATTAGTTTCTTTGAACCGCTTTTCCCGAAAAGTCCTCCCAGTTACTTCAAAGTTTTGAAATTAAACTCGGTACATAGCAGATATCACCAAAATACCGCAGCTCTGTCTCCATGATTGACTGAAAATCCATCGACAATAATACAGGTCAAAGGATCGAATTTATAAAAGACAGATACTGCAAGAGCCTGCGAATTGTGCCTGAAGGAGACAATAGTAGCCTGATTGATCAGCATGGGAGTTAGCCCAAGTCAGTTACAACAATGCGCACACCTTGGGGCCGGCAAGACGAATCGCTTTCCTTCTGCAGTTTAATTAGACTTGAATGAGCACCCGGCAAGGGACAGACAAGTCGCAGAAATATTTAGTCAAGATTGACCTATTGTGGGTGAAGTCACGCGGAAGCGATGAAGAATGGGAATGATCGAAACGGCAAAATGCCGGGACAAGAAAATAGCGAACAGGTTTTTTTTGTACAGCGAGGACCAGCACACCCAAATGAAAAGGGAAGCAGCATAGTGCTCGTCGAGAGAACTCAGCGAAATTCATATTTCGCATCCATATCTATTACAGAAATCGCAGAAGTTATGATAATAATATCCGTGTCTAAACTGAAATCTTCCTCACATAATGTATAGCGGGAAGTCAGTTGGGTGTGGTGTCCCGAATGGCATCCGTCGCAAAAATACAATAGTAACCGATTAGAAAATACGTAAAGCATTATTAAATTGCGGGGTGAACAAAGCTAAAGATGCCTGTTAAGAGGTTGTCGACCGCTTATTGAGGTGCTCTTGAGTTAAACTACGTCTTTGAGAGGAAACAAGACTGTTAGCAAACAAAAAAGCTTCTTGGAGACGGCCGAGTATCATGTGAAAAGTTAGAGTATTGTCACCACGTTATAAAAACGACAGGCAGTTAGGAATATGGTGGAATTATAATAGTTTTGACATTTGTGTATATAATTGCGGTGATTCGTAATTAGAATCCGTAAGAGATTATTGAACGTATACGCTAAACGAATCGTATCCTCACTGCTTGATAAGACTCATTGCTTGACAGGACGTTTATGCGCCTTTGCAACAGTAACACGAATCTAGCTTTTTATCGTTACGCAACCAATCTTGCATAATAAAAAATTGCTTTACAGATTGATTACGAACGTTTTGATAACACATCTTTATCGTTATTTCATTAATTAGCTCACGAATACGGCTCGGTTTTTATCACTAAAATTTACCTTCCTATACACCTATTCCTATTGTGGCCAATCAGAATAAACGATTCTTAAAGAAGTTAAATTTGATGCAAATGTGATAACGTTTAAATATATGAGCTTCTAAAGAAAATGCAAATTTCCCAATCAACCAGTAGCAGTGAGCTTAGGATCAATTCTAAAGCGTTGCCTCTGTGAACTGTACACCATTATATAGAACTCCATATACGTACAAGCATGTTTTAGGCAGTTTTACCAATTAGAAAACAAACGTGAAACACATATAAATGATTGTTGAATAAAAATAAAGCGAATACTGCATAACTAAAAAAACAGAACTTTCAAGTTGTGTGTTTTTTTCGTGCAGTCAAGTACGTTATTTTAGCAGTCTTTCTCTTGGACGCTCCGCCATTGGCTATATTACCTAGGAACTGATCTTCAAATCCGGATACTGTCCTACGGAAATTCAAGTCGCAAAGTACCATATCATAAGTTTTTATTTAAAGACAATATGTTGGCTTGTAGCTCCTCCAGGAGCTGGCAATGATATTTTTAGGCTTCAACTAATACCCCGAGCAATATTTTCTGATACCTACTTTAACGGCTTTAATCTTTTTACGGCAAGAGGGTCCGAGTATGAAACCACTAACTACTATGTTCAGATTAATAGTACAAAAAAGAAACACAAAGCTTAATTAGAAAAACGGAGACAACACGACATAAATGAAACTCACTTTATATTGGAAAATCCGTCGATGTCACCTGTAGATTTTGGTCTGTTCTTGATGAAGAAACACTTGAAATGGAACCACTTTGTAATCTTGCCATCAAACTTAGGGGACTGAAATTACAAAATAGGAAATTACTGTTAATTACTAACAACTCAATAATGATTGTATTTGCCAATTCTTGAAAACTAAGCTAAGTGCATGAAATTGCGACAGGAATCGACTTCTATTAAACTTAAAATAGATTTGATTTCAAAGCCTTCAAAACCAACTCCTACAACATTTTTAACCTCATTTTGCTAATTCCAAACTTATCGTAAGTTTGGTGTTTGATATCAGTAGGGTACTTATGATATTCAAAGGTACTACTCCAAACTACTAACTATGTAAAAATTCCTTCCATATACGCAAGACCATTACCCAATAATATCAACGAAGTACCGTACACCACATCGCTACGACTCATCTTTAATTTGAATCAAAACAGAGTAAGAATTACTATTCAATCTCAGTTTCCACAAAAGTCTTTTGACCGAAGATTTTTTTCTCTAATCATAGCTCCTTGTCATTACTTCTGAATAGAATGGTTTAAAGGAAACAAATCCGCACATCGGCATAGCTAAGGCTTATCTTAAACAAATTAAATAGACAAAAATAAACCAGGTATCTTATACTAATAAAAGAAGTTTTACGTAATCTTCCAGTAACGTACATCGACGTTCATCGCACTCAACCATGCAAAAATTTTGTCATCTAAGCCCTATTAGCATATATAAACTTAATTTTACTGAAGATCAGAACCGTCGAAACACTAAACATTTTCTTTTACAGATGAGGCCTCAGAAAATACATTATGTATATTTTCAGTACTATGAACTGCCCCACCAGTTTCAACCGTGCCTTTCAAAAAAACTCGAAAATCCGTCAGATAAGTTATGGTACTTTCTATAAGGAATGATTTTGCCTGGCTTCTCTATGTTGAAAACTCCTGGCCAAATTACATATTTACATTACTATATTACTATCCTTTTAATGTAAATAACTGCTATAAATAACATTATATTATATATATTATTTACAAGCATTATAAGCTGTAAATAACATTATATTATATATATTATTACAATAACAATTATAGTATGCAAAATATATCTAGTTTAAGTACAATTTATTCATAATAGATTATATTAATTGAATTCACATTGCAGTACCTTAAAGACGACGATATATCTATGTTTTAGTTAACAACACAAACCTGAATAACAGTTGCAAGTCGCAACTCTTCCTTAGCTATGCTTCCGGAGCAGTTTTTACAGGAGGCTCGACTTGATTTGGCATACTCTACTTTGAAAGGCAAAGAGTCAGTATCTCCCATATTGGTGAACTTTTTCTATTTTTTCGCCCAGTAACACACTAATTCGAATGTTATTTTTACTCAGTTAAATTTGCCAGTTTTCTTCAACACGAATCGAATATCCTCACTTCACAAAGCCAGCCTTCTACACCACAAAATGCTGGACCCTTGCTTCAACAAGGGTAAGACATCCGCGTCCTCCAGTAGGTTTATCCCACAACCAAACACACGCTATTCACACTCACGTATTGTCGGTAAAAACAGTAGTTAGAATCTTTGTTCTTTATCGTAGCCGCAGTCAGGTTACATCCCTTATTCACAGTGTGGCTCGATCTCCTCTTGGTCCTGCTTGTTTACGTTGTTTTTAAAAAGCAGTAATGCTAAAACATTTGGCGCGCAAAATTAAAGACATGAGGCTGATGGTGGACACAGCAACGATAGAAGCGCGCAGGGATGCAGACGACGCGCGCGTGACATTCAAACAGGTAAAATTCGAGCTTGACCGGAGCCATCGTTGGAGATAACTAAAAGGCTATAATGTGTCTGTCAGAGATTTGATGGATATCAGTTAAAGGCATTCTACCGCTTCGCAAGGCATGAAGACCCTTATTATTTGAACTGCATTACTATATTAGGGCCATATTCGTAAACAAAAAATATTTATTATGTAATATAGTTTTTGTGCAGCAAAAATAATCATGGATGATAGTAGCGATTGATGGATGTTAGCCTTTTTTTTTTTTCTATAAAATGGCGTGGATAGTGATGCGTTACGGACTTCCGGCACCGTACGAGAGTCTATAAAATTCGTTTAAACCAAAATAATATTACTAACGGTGTTAAAAAAATCATAGCAGCAAATTATTTTTATTTTTATTTACAAGTTGTATTTATTAATACTTTACTGAACGGAAAAAGATCTATACGCAAGCTACACTAAAGTATCCAATACTATCGCTAAATAATGCTGCAACGTAGACACAACCATAAAATCTTCCATCTCAATGATGCGGTCGTCTGCGTTGGTCACAACATACTAATTGATTAAAATCGCAATGTTCAAGATTTATTTCTTACACAATATCTATAACGGTTATCATTAAGAACGTTTTGCTAGCTTCGCCAACATCAGAATCTATTCTTGGTTCGTCATTAACCCTATCATCTTTATATACAGAAATGTTGTCTTATGAGCATGTAGGTAGGAGGAAGTTCGAGTAAGCTTTTATTATTAAAAACAAGGGACACTAAATAGAAACAGAATTACATCACATTGCGGTTTTCTTAAACTGTGTTTTTTTAAACGCTGCCGCTTTTTGAGTGCACTCAAAGCCTGAAAGTACTTGGGATGAAGCGGGTTAAAACCTTCGGACCAAGTTCTATTTGAATAAAATCGAATGTAAAATAAGTCTCCTAATATCTTCTAATTCGTTTCTAGCAGCAGCTTTTTAAATTAAATTATAAATATATAAATAATAATAAACATTTGTGATGCAAACAAATCCACGCGTAATCAAAACACCACGTCATTCATTCCCAAGTGGGCTATAAGTACATTTTATTATTGAAAAATCTGTGAAGCATGATCCAACAAGCAATGACGACCACAAGCGTTGAACTTACCGGGCAGTTGAATAAGAATCAATACAGATTTATCAATATCGTGCAAAAAAATATGAAAAATTAGTTCGAGTTTTGTGCGCGGTTTTGCCATAATGCATTTCTCCTAGACTAGTGCACGCAGCGCTGAAACGCTATCTGGGCGTCTATCTAATTACTGACAAAAGTAATGGAATTGAATGTTATTGGGATATTTACGTTCTGCTGTAGATGTAATATGACTTAGAATTTAGACAGAATAAAATGGTAACAATTTTTTTAAATCTGTTCAGCCTCAGTCCGTAAGTCCATTTAAACAAATTTAGATAAACCCGAATAGAAGCAAATATCTGCCTTATGGTCTACATTACTGTTTGTTACGTGGTTAAAGATTACACCTAGAATCGATGCCGAAATTCTCACACAATTGTCTTATAAGTGATGTTATCCCGCATGTTTTTTAGGGCCTTATTGAAAAGCTTAAATATTGATATTTTGTTATGCAGTGTGAATAAATTAAACGAAAATAATAATTTATAATTATTTTTCATTGATAAGCTATTTTATAACTTAATCTCGCTGTTATATAGAAGGGAATTTTAAATGAAGTGGTAGTACAGGATAATCCAAAAATCGTTGTGGAGCTTGCAAAAATCATGTTGCCAGTGAATATTTGAAAAGCTAAGTACTTGTCAGTGATTAATGTGTTTTCTTTTGAAGTGTCTCTCTGTGAACTTTCATTTAGCTCTGCAGAGTAAATTTTAAACTGTTTGTTTAAAATTTACTCTGCAACAATTTCATTCCAAGCATGGCGTAGTGACAGCGGTACGCCATTTCCTAGATGGCATCGTGGTGCCTGCCATGTGAAGAGAAACGGTCAATTCCTGCAACTATAGCGGAGGCTAATGTTAAAAGAACAAATTTATGCTAGGTAAACGGATGTAGGATGCATATCCAACAAATGGCTAATTAATAAAAACATTGCGCCACGTAATATAATTATCAGATCATTAGGGACAGCTAAGTCGGTTTACGCTGACTTGGGATTTGTTTCTCCTCGTCTGCTATTATACAACACAACTTCTCTTGTTAATCAGAATTCTCATACACCTATAGCTTGAATACTTTCTGGATTTATTCATCCTTGTGGTCTATCATATGTAGTTGGTGGAGCATAGGTATGTAAAGAGTTTTCTTACAATTGTTATAGGAAAATAATTAACAACATTGACTTGGAGGATCGAACTAACCATAAATTAGGATCGAAAAGGATAGAATCAGGTCTACGACCAGAAACGTTGTACGGATACAAATACAGGCAACAGAAGAGAACAAGGAAAAAGGTCGTTTAATTGCTTTGAGAACAAGACAATATCTGGAGGCTTTACGGCTTTCTCATTCTCTAAATACAGCGCCCCCTCCATATGTCTATACGATATGGCAGAATCGCTTCTCCGTCCAAGCGTTTGCTTTCAATACATTTTCGTCTGGTTGTCGGCGCGATGACGTAGTCTGCTAAATTCTTGAACGTACGTAAACTATACGACAGATGTGACTGAATAAAAAAATAAAACTCGTGCATTTCAATCGTGTTCTCAATTACCGAAAAATTTAATCCGTACTGGGGGCCAAATTGAGAGTTTACCTAGGCGCCAGCTAGACCGCATACAACTTACAGTCCTGTCCCAGATAGATTTTTTGAAATTCATCATCAATTTTCTGTTTCTAACCAACATAACCAACGTCGTTTTTATTTGCCTTTCTGGCCTACTTTTCTTTAAACAACAGGCTCGGATCGTCTGTGCGAGCTGCCATTACTATTAAAAAGACCGCATTTTTGGTCCGTACGACCCGAGGATTGTTTGTGCATATCAATTTTACATATTTAGAAACCTGTGCAGAGATTTATAACTCCACTATTTTTCGGTGGTTGGTAGTAATCGGCGGACCAACGGAGGGAAATGGACGCTCTGATGGTAGTAAGACACGCGCAAAGGCCTAAACCCTGCTCCGACTGCTGATCATCGCATAGAAGCAGTTCAAAAATAGTGTCTAAGTAAGCGGTAAGCAAAAAATGGCTAAACCAGAGAAGCAACATTGGGAACAAACTATCTTCTTTATTGGTCGCAGGACAATTGACCGGCGGCTGGCAATTGCCGATGTCCTACAAACCTGCCGAAACGCAGGCCTGAACCAAAAATGCTTCAAAAAACACCGGAATGTGTTCGCGGCAAAATCATACGCCTGAGCTTTCTGTCCTTGAATATATATTGTCCCTGAATATTCGCCGATATTTGTGGGGTTTCTGGCGGATTGTCCTGGTAGCCAAAGCCTGGACACTCTCCCACGCTCTAATGGAAGCAGTGTTTTCTGCCGAATCGCTGATAGTCTCTTTATGGCACGGTCAGTGTTGATCTTCCTCTACTGCACAGCGCGGAAAGGCTGCATGGACGCGACTCTGGCTGTGCAACTCTATTGATGTGTGGATCTACGCAAATCTACTTCGAGCCATTGGTGTTCGCATACGAAGCCGATGGCCGTGGCAGGTTCCGACGAACAGGTTTTTCAAGTGAGTGTGAAACACAACAGACAGTACAGAATGAACCGAGTTCGAGATTTGGCGCCAAAGTGCTCTACCAATGTTTCTCTTCGAAGATGGGGCTGGTGGTCGCGAGCGTATTCCCCCCTCCGTCCAAAATCTATCTAGGATGGATCTGTTAGTTCGGACTGATCGTGATGGGTCCGACTAAGATCAGCAATGCAGCGCAGATAGACACAGCATCGAGTTGTTTTCGGCAGTTGCCGTCGGTTGTAGCGCCAGTGGTGTTCTTTGGCTCTAGCACCCGATAGTTGGGCGGTTTTGAAAGATTGTTGATGCAAGCAAAGCGCGGGATGATTTGAAGCGCACGATTTAACTCAATTAACTTCTATTCAAGGACAGGGCACAGGCCAGCCGCATACAGTGTCGAATGGACACAACAGAGAGACGATCGAGAGACATATCCGCTTGTCTGTGTACACGGCCTGTTCCATCCATTAAGCCTACGAGAAGACCGGCGCTGAGGTAGCATTCGTTATTTGTGCCTGCTAGCCATGTCTGTGTGGGCCTGTTGCAGAAATGGTTTAAAGCATTGAGGCTAGCAAAATAATTACCAGGCGCAACCTGATAGATGTGGAAACGGTATGGACAAGGTGCTGAAATGAGATCGGCGATTTTTCTTGTCTCGCTAATCTCTGGTAACCGGCCGACTTGTCTGTCGTACGAAGCTTTGGCCTGATATCTGGTGAAGCTATATTTCAGCCAGTTATAGTGTTCTCTTAATAAAGTATGTGCGTATGATAGAACAAAACACACATAATGATTAGTTGCTTGGTATGGGTATATATTTAACGAGGCGGAGTTCACGCTCAATTTTAGCTTTTGAGAGAGTGCCTTGCTGATGAACTCACCGTGTGCCTCAATGTTAATTGGTTATTATACGATGAAGTTTTGAACTGTTACGCACTTAGTTAATAATGTACTTTTGTAAGTACGGCTGAGCACTGCGGTTCTGGAAATACGAAATTATGTTTAGCAGTCATTCAAAGCTGGTAAGAAAACTCCGACGTTTCCTTTTTGATATCTTTAACCTTCTATATATGCCTGTGTTTTACAGTACAAAGGCTTATGCTAATTTTTTTTATAAAAAAAAATATTTTCGACGAATGGATGATGTTTAATCAGTCCACCTGGATCCAGGAAAGCCACGTTGCTTTTTTCTTTCTATCGTAAAAACTGTATATTTATCAACCAAGTTATTATTCTTAGGATTGTATCAATAAAATGTATATGTTTATTAGCAGCATTCGTTCTTGTTCGATTTGTTCGAATGATTGCAACGCTAATAACTTACCTACGCAAGTGAACTTTAAGTTATCTAATGGATCTACTACTACCACTACCGCTACTAAACAAAAATGGGTTTTTAAAATCAGAAGTAATAGCGTAATTATTCATCTAAATGGTGAACCTAGAAGACCAATATTGGAAACGTAACTAACACCTACGGGCATAAATATGACACAATATTATTTTCGCACAAAAAGAATTTTGCGGATGTGTGTTCATCCGTTTGAAAAAAAAAAGATGATTTTGTAACAGCTTACCGCTATGATGGTTGGCACATATGTTATTGTATATAATCTCGTATTTTCATATACAGATAGCCAGACTACGCATTAGATCATAATAGAAATTTTAGTGCAATGATCGAACGTTGACTTTGCAATCTAGCGCTAATCTGGAAAGATCAGTGAACGAGATTTTTAGGATCAATATGATTTGCGCTAGATCTACAAATTGGTTCGATTTGTAAAGTATCAAACGGCTGTGAAATTTCAATATAGTATGGAACAATCCCATTTGTAGGCTGAAAATCACAAGTCGTCACTAGTTATCCTATGTGACGATATATAACCATCTTTATCCGGTACCCGTCGACGAACGAAGACACTTAGAGCCCAAACAGAAGTTGAGAAACTGATTTCTCTCTTCGTAATTTAAGCAATTGGCTCAAAAATTGAAACCCATTCAACAAACACGCGGTGGTTTATGGTGGTGACAATAAGCGATTTACCTATTTTGACGTGCGATTGCATGCCGGATCCTGCATGGTCCTAACAACAAAAAGTATCTCCGTCAATCGAACTGGTCGGATATCGTGTTGCTATAGCTACCTACATACTAACAACGACAGTTAATCCAATGTATCCAATGAGGACTCCTCCCCTTGAAGCAAAGAATCGCTAGAATCGCCAGAATAGATAGAAGATGAAGCAGCTGTGTCAAAATGTATCTCCGCATTGGAATAATCTCAACATCAGGCGAAACGCTTGGCTGATACTACACTTTCTCTAAGAAAAGGACATTCTAGTCCCTAGCGAGATTTAAATCGTTTCTATTATCGTTAGTGATCTCGCTAGCGAGTTACATCGAAGGAGTCGCATATAGAAGATAATAACACAGTAACCACTTCATTTGGCCAGGGCAAGTGCTTGCCAAAATATGCCCTTATGATTTTAAAAGAGCTATAATTGTGCGTGAAGGATGAAAATAAATGTATTACAAAAGCCTCCGAATGAACCTAAGCCAGATGTCGCTCTTGCTCCATCCTAAAGGTAGAATTGATTAAATGATCTAGAAAGTTTTTTAGGATATCGATATGTCTGTAAGATGTATGGGGTGGGATAAAAAAGGTTTCCTATCAGTTTGAGCGCTGGGCATAGCATTGAGCAGGCCAAAAGTCTCAATTTTACATCAGAAGTTTGGCAAACTGTTGCATTATTTATGAAAAGCTCTTCCAACTATCAATAAACCTGTTTGTTTTAAATTATTAAGAGACCATTTGCTTTTCCTCTTTGTCACTACAGAAAATGATGAAAGGAACCTTGATGCTTTAAGTTTCCGAGGGAGTTTCTCTAGGTTTCGCACATTGCTCTAAGTCAACAGACAACGAGGGTGAACATTTTGTTGTTGAAAAAATTTAACGTTATGAAAAAAGATTTCGGAATAAGCGTGTCCATTAGCCTGTAGGCGTGACTATGCACGCTACAGATAAAACTGGAGATCGGAGATAATTCTGAAATATAGTCGCATGGTTTGGCTTCACCCCGTTCCAGTGCGCTCTATTTGTCGGATATGCTTTACCGAAAAATAATAATAAGAAAAGTCGAAACTCAGATCCATGCAATATGGTCATTTGCTCAACTGAGGTGCAATATGCTAAATTTCAAAACCGGTAGACACCTGCAGTGCAGCAGTTATCTCCCTCTTGCCTACCTCTTAAAGATTTTTCAAGATGACAGCAGTTCCATTATCTTTACAAACATCAATGCTCAACTGTCACCCTAAAAGGCTTCCTAGATGTTTGAGGCAAATAACTTTTTTGCCTGCCAAAGAAACCTAAGTCGCTTTTCAGTACACCTTCCACCTTAGATACGACATTGCTAGATTTTCAGTCATCGGGCAGAATGGGGACACATGAGTGTCGTCAAAGACACCCTGCATGACGTTGAGAGTCGAGGTTACTAGCTCGTCCAGTATCAATCCGATGTTCTGACCGCAGTAGCCAGTTAGCTCTTTTCAGACTTCCCTGTCAACTAATACCTTTATATGATCGATATTTGAACAAGACGAAGAATAGGTGGCCAACGGGGGGCCAAATGCGACAATCAGCAGCAGTAACCTTGTGAAAACTAGCCGTGTCACGAGGAGCCATAAAGTCGACTAGGGTTGCATAGCGCGGTTCATTCTATCCATAATACTCAGAGAAGTGAACCGAACTTCACCGAATTCCAGCGATAAGCTTCACGCCATCACATCATTTTTTTCGCGAAGGCTAACGGAGAATTTTTGCCTTGTGATTTCTTCGATCATTGTCGTTCGAGCCAGCGCTGGGATTTGTTCAGACACTCAGTAGTTTATCGGTCACACATTGCTTGCGCCTATTTGTTCTGTAAGAGTTCTAATTAAACAGCGACAACCACTACGATGCGAGGTACCTCCTTACCTAGCTACTCCCCGTCAAGGCTAAAAAGACAGTGATTGAACCGAATATTTTGGGGCTAGTACAAGAGTTTCATGGCCACGAGGTCGGGAGCAGTTAGCCTACCAGGCCTAGTTTAGCTGTAAATGATGCGATGCGACGCTTCTCACTGCTGTCAAATGCCCCTCAAGACTTGTTACGAACTTGAGGTCACTCGCTTAATATCCACTGTTCCACCGTTCGGAGACCTCTGGCATGTGCCTCATGACACATGCCTATAAGCGATAGGAAGAGGCAGAAAAAGAGGGTCCTCGGTGAGTCTTCACTTGTTGGTGAATGTCGCAAACTCGTTGAGTGAAATACCATGGTACAGCGGCACAACTGACCTGTTGTACAGCTACTGGTGCTCCTTGCACTTTGTGATTTTTCCAGTGAGGTTCAACAAAAGAAGGCATGCTTCGCCTTACGATACAGAACACCTTGTAAGACCTAGAAATGTATAACTAACTAGCATAATGAGTGAAAGGGATCGTATTCAGGAGCGAGACCCACATAAAGCGATTGACGACCAACACCAAACCAAAGATACGGGCACGCGGATCGTTGGAGAGAGAACAACAAAACACGAGTCGTACAAGTCACATTCAAGTCATATTTATCCGCGCGATCACCTATCAGTCAAGCGAATCTAGCCGTTCATGGTTTCTGAAATTGGCCCCTATCGTTTAATGATATATTATTCAATTTTTTTATTTCAAGTATCATTTGTCATCGCATCATGTATCGATCGTCCGATGGTTATCCACGGAATGTATCTGGATGAACGAATTCTATGAGTATTTCCGGTCGGCAAGTCGCTAAACGGAGTTGCAGTGGAATAACAATACTTCTGTTTTTACTCAACTATATCTCTCTAAGAAAAGCAGCTAACGATCGGGCATAATGAGGCATAATCTTTAATATTTGTTGCATTTTATCACATATGGTAAAATTCTCTTATTATAGTTATATAAAAAGTGCCAATAAAGGATAATGGTTCAAGCTACACCCGAACATTGCTTACTTCTGTTGATAAGACATTTTCAGGCTTTGGCTGCTTGTCCTTTTATGCCCCAGAAAAGAATGAACTCGATGAAAAACTACAGAGACAGCCCCAAACCAGTCAAGGCATGCGCTTCTATGGCCGCTAAGATACTCACAAGTATGAATACACTTTTAAAATCAGCAGTCGCATTCGCAGCAGATTCGATATCATCATCACCATCATAGCCAGCAGCACAATCGTCGTCATCATCAACACACAACAACAACAAGAACGCAGTTGTCTGCTATTGCCAAACATTTCTTCGACGATCTCTTAGCTAAGCTTGAGGAAGCACATAGATATACAGACGAGATAACTTGAAGCTATGGAAAGCGAAGAGGAGAGATAGGCGAGTTGGGTATTTAACCAAATATGCCCCTGGCCGCTTGCCCCCTCGCCCCTCTGTTTGAGTGCGCCCGCCAAACGGGTTGCACTTGCGCCGGAATTCAAACTATGTCCATGTTATGCATATGCGGGCATACATGTACACAGAGGTCCTCCTAGCTGCGGTAGACAAATGCTATTGATAACGTAGTGCAGGGAGAAAAAAAGGAGGCAAAATAGACTTAGGGTAGGCTGGTTCAGACACGCAGGCACAAGCCAGCCGTCTCAGTTCTTAGGCGGCCCGTCTAGTTGGCACAAGTTGCAGCCGCTTGGAACGAACAGCGGGTAGCCGCGTAACTAGTAACAGGTAGATTCCACAGTAGTGGCTACAGCAGAAACAGCGTCCAAAATAGCTCTGGGAGACATCGGAGCATCCACTCGCCCGACAACTGGCCGATCACTTTTCTGATATTTCCGCGGACTTTTTCAATATGAGTAGTGAATGCCCCTAGCATATACCTTTATGAACAATGTATTTATATCCTGATAAAAGGGACGATAGAAGAGGAAACGACAGGTACTGATCACACTGCCTCGAAGCTGATCGGTCCCTTAGAACGGGCTGTGTGTACAGGCTGCGGTGGTGCAGACAGTGCGGCTAAAGGAAGCGTTTGTGCTTGGGTGGTTAGGAAGCGGAGCTGATAGGCTGTGCGCTGATTTTGACAAGATGGGCGGCATAGTATAATAGCAACCTGTCGCGCCGCACATCCTGGGCGAGTATTGGATAAGGTTCATGCGTTAGTGTATTCAGAATAGCGGGGGGGCCAAGTCGGGTTGAGCTCACGTGCGTGAAATCGTCAGGCGTCAAAATAAATGATAGCGGATCGTGTAGGATAAGTTTACAGACGAGTCTCCTTGATCGAGCAGTTGTAACGTGTTTTCCTAAGACACACTTCGTATCATATTGAGGGGTGCCAGACGTCTGAAGCAACGGCAGTTCCGGCCGTAACTCGAAACATGTATTTACGTTCGTGAGGAGCCTCAGAAATACACATTATGCAGGGCAAGATCTTATGCAATTACCTTTAGACGAAAATGGCAATAAATAGCTATCGTTGGACTCCAGATTTAGTTGAACTGGAATTTTTTTAATCTTTACATTAGAATTGAGAAGCTATAGTACGTGCCTGTCTATTTAATTTGTTTTCCTTTCAAAAAATCATACTCATTATGATGATTTATGGGAAAAGTTTTTAAAAAATATAGAAAAATGCTTTTTGAAGCATGCAATCTGCTCGAATTTAACTGATTCAACCTTAATCTTTATACAAAGATTCGAAGCTAATAATTGCCATCCAGGTGGATCTGCTTTAAGAAAAAGCCCTGCATCCGTAGATTTTTCTGCATTGCGAATATCTATAGTAAAATTGAAGGAATACGTAATTATCTATTAACATTATCACTTCTACTATATTATTTCTAGATAAACGTAGCAACTTTCCTGCTTTTAGGCTATGGCAGCATTCAATGAAGTCGAAATCAACCTGCACAAAATTCACTCAGCCTAAGATAAAATGTTTACAAAAAAAAAAAGCCTGAAAATCCATTAAAAAATTATTTTTTCAACTATACGAATCGAAATTATTTTTCTAAGTGTCTGTCCAAAACTACGTACCGCTGTTATGGATAAATATTGCTATTACCATAATGATAGCTTCGATGGTCATTGTTACGGTGCCGATGATCATAATGATGCTAACGTTTCTTAGCGCGCCAAATTTTTGCTGTTTGTCCGACCATCCGTGAGGACTCTTAAATTCATACTTGTTTACTACCCGTCATTGATATGGCTTTGAATGCCAACTGATGGCGGTAATTTTTAAGTGCCTATGGCGATATTACGCAGAGCAGCTGGAACGAAGCGCGATGGAAAATCCGCTGAATTCAAATAGTTGTATCGTGATTCAGAAGTAGGTCGCCAGATCCAGAAACATAGAGAAATTTCGGGCTTCATTCAATACTACTTTGTCTTGCAGATGCTGTTGCCTATTTCCTTTGTCTTCGACTGCTTCTATGTTCCTAACTAAGCTGGTAACGGTTGAGTCTCTCTGTGTGTCTCTCGTATGCTTTTCCGTTGGCACGGGTGGAAGCTGGACGACCGGGGCGTACGCTGCCCCCTAACGATGAACTCATATTTAGAATTTCCCATGTCCTATTGTTAAACGCATCTAAAAGGAGCTGGTTCGATGTTTTACGTATTGATGTGCTATATATTTAGGCGAAATTTCTGGACAGTTGGAACGTTCTTATTCCAAATCCGTGACGTGATTGATTTTAAATGGCAAACGACACAGAATCTCGACTAAAGTATTTAGCGGTCCGTTATCTTTATATAGCAAAGAAAATTGCTAATCAAGCGTTAGTATTGCTAACTCATACTACTTGGATGGTCGGGCCAACGTTGTCATGTAAAGCGCACCGTTTTGCTGCACATGAATTACTGCATATATGTACAATTTCTAGTACACTATTCAATCTGTGCTAGCGTATTAGAAATTTCCCACAACGGTTCCAATGAGACAAATAGTAGCATTTTGTCAAACATACGATAGCTTTGATAAAATTACTATACTATATAATTGAATTTATAGAAATATCAGAAATCGAGATTGTAGAGGTGCAAGGGCATAGGATTAATGCAGGGATGTTCCAGCGAGAGGCATATAGTTTAGCTTGCTTCTTGAAACGGGGCTCAAATCATCATTGTCACTTAAAATTGTATCAATTTTTTTGAATGACTATTTTGGTCTATTGGCATTATTTTAAACTGTGGAAACGGATAGGAAGACAGTTGTCGGCATGTTTTATGCACAAAAAGATGCAGAATGCTACCCGAATGCGATTGTAGTGAGAGCTGATATCGGTATCACTACGGAAACGTGACAAGTTATAAGAACATAACAAAAAAATACCATGTTTCAAAGAAAGGGCGTGCGAGCATTATTTGTTTAACGCCGAGAGAATTATCAAATTAAAAGTGTTTGGTCCGCCTTCTACCGAGAGGGTGGAACGTTTCTGCGGCATTGTTTCTAAGAGTGGCCGTTTTCTGGCAGACACGGTTACTACATTTATTTAGCAAAAATTACCGTCTTCAAGAATGATTAAGAATATTTGAAGTACTTTTGATTGCGTCATGGAAGGACCTAATTCCCATGCTATTTGCGAAAAAAGTGAGTACAAAGGAGACTTAATTTTTGAGAAATGGAAACAGGAATTAGATGGACAAATAGACAGTTGTCTTTCTAAATAGATGTTATCTGAATAGAATTAAAGTTTTCATGTTGTTCAAGTTCAGCAGTGGAGCGGCTGGAGTTACAGAGTAGGTAGACAAAGTATCAATTTTAGGAAAATAGAATGATAATAAGCAAAAGCAGTATATAATATATTGCAATACCGTCAGCTTGAGCAGTCCGGGTAACCGTCTCACAGATTTCATGTACTTACGCTAAGCGTGGACGCAGGACGATTCATTTAGGTATACTCATTTAATAAAAAAAAATAGGACAACAATAACAAAAGAAGTAATATCATTGTATTCCAGATTGTATGCAGATTGTGTAGTTAATTTTGTCTCATACGTATGTCCATTAATGAATACGGCATCTGTTAAGCCAATATTAAAAAAGATTATAGGTTCCAGATAATTATTAATTATAAACGTAAACTGGTAACGAAACGTTACCAGTTTACGTTTATAATTAGCTACTTTTTCTGTCGTGTCACACCTTTTCACTACATATGGTTTTCAAAGTTCGTTCAATTACATGGTTAATGATCGATGTGCTCGTGTCGGAAGTTCCGTCATTCTTACGAATCCTTATCTTTACAAGGCACTATTGCCACGCGCTATTGAGGCTACAAGACTGTCCTTCAGCTTTCTGGACACTCGAGCCGTCTCAGGCATCGATCACTCAACCCGATTCAGTCATTCCGTAAAAGCTATCTGACGTCGCCTGCTCTGACTATTTAGCCGATCGTTACTTGGTACCGTTTGGCATTTGTCCTTTTTAGTGTAACCTTATTACTGCTATTGTAGGATTATTTCACAACAAATCGAGCCCTCTTCTTCCGTCAGTGCACGAATATGTTATATTATCTTGTCAATTGGCGGGACTTATCCAGTGCTAGTCCTATCGCTAAACAAAAGCAAAGAAATTGCAGGTCTGATATGTGTATTCACCCTAGATTACCATGGGGACCTATTTAAAAGTACCTCCATGGTGCAGTACAAAATCGCAACAGTATTTGGTGATTCGGCGTGATGTCTAAAGAGAAAAATCCTCGGATCAGTTGACTACACGCTGGCATTTATCCGTCAAGGATCGCATCGGCTAGAATCCACAACCGATCACGAGCCATGAAGATCATGGCCAATAGTAGAAGAAAATGCGGTGACCAATAGGTTAAAGGGTCGCTAACTGAATGTCGTCAATAAACTTATCATACCGCCCTTTCTGGCTTAAGGTCAGGTCAGATCAACTTAAATTCAACCATGTCCGGTTATCTCAAATCAACTCGATCGGTCGGTTCGGGGCAATGTACCATCAAGCAGGCGCAAGACGCACCATGTGGATGTTTTCGTGCTCTACGAAGGGCACAATATATAGCGGTAAATCGAAACTACTACCAATTCAGCGGTCTGCTTATACCCTTTCTAGACATTCGGGTAGGTTGATCGTGCTATGCGACCTGCAACAGCGTTGTTCTGTCCCATCACTTTAACTTGTTTCTTTAATTAAATAAGCACATACAATTGTGTGCAGGTGCATTTAGTTTTGTGCGCATCTTCGGATGCTCTAATCTACAGAAAGGGAGACTTACCGAGAACAAATGACGAAAGAGAAGGACTTATATAAAGGAAAAAGGCGAATAGGTTTTGCGTAACCCGGTAGAGCCTCGGATAGTTGTAGGCAAGTTGTACTATGGGACAGTATTTCAGCCATCGGAAAATAGCAGAGATCAAGTTCCTTAAAGGCTGTAAATTCATCCCCACAGATTCATTTGTGGCAAGCAGTGATTCGTCGCAGGTATCGCACTCCTGCAAGCGGTAGACAACAAGACATTGGCGTCAATACAAAATGGGCCAACACACTGAAAAGGCGAATAGGTCGGTGGCATTAGGCCTGAGCCTACACGGCTACCGAACAGATGAAAAAAAAGTCGTTGTACAAAGGAGATTAGTCCTCATTGAGAATTCAATTGCCTTTCGCTGCCGACGGACGCTTACCGGCAGGTAACCTGTCAGTAACAGGCTAGCCAGATCGAACGAACTCGGTTATTGCGGATTGGAGCTGGTAACGTATATGGAGAAATTCCACCTATACACACAGAAACGCTCTCGTTGTAGTAGCCCTAGTAGTCGATACCTGCCATCAATTGTCCAGAAGCATTGTGTCGAGATCGGTTTACGTGCTGTTGAGGCCGTTACTAACTAGATCTATCGATCAGCGAATTGACTGTACTCTGAGATCGGTGGCAATTCAGAGGAACGGTACAAAATCCAGCCTAATTTGAGCCTGGAAATCGTCACGCTTGTTGATGATCCAATCCATTTGCACGCATCTCTTCTGGATCCCATACGGTCTTCAGCCATCCTTGACGTAATCTTTTCAAAAACATCCTGCTTACTTAGATAGTTTCAATAATAGGCAATTGATCGCAATGCTCAATCCCATCACACAATGTTCGACAGTTGCGCACAGCCCTCTTCTTGAGATCGGAATATATAATCTATAATAGAGCAACTTGTCGGAGATAGCATTGCATCGCAGAGGCACTATCGATATTAGCTGCTTGGAGATGCTGATGGTGGAGCGATGTATAGCTACGGCGAAACTGATTTACGACACTAACAATGCCGGTTCACTAAAAGGCAGGCAGGCATGCAGGCAGGCAGGTCAAAAGAAAACGCCATAGATGTCTTTTTTAAAAGGCTTCGATCAGTCGAATACGATGCCGATGTCCTCCTCGATCTAGCGGTATAGCGACGAAGCTCCGGATAATATAATGTAAATGGAGTAGTATTCTTGAGGGAAGTAATTGTTCCCAAGAGATGGGTCTCGAGTGTGGGATTGAACGTTGTTAAATGCGAGGCGGGGTCACGCCCATGACATGTCCGACTGGATGATAAACGTAGTGTTCAATGAACGCAATCGGTGACAGGTGCTTGAACCTTGTTGACGCGATGACCACTAGTAATGGCCAACGAGGCCATGATCATACGGTTAAACATTGTGCCGGACGGTAGACACACAGTCAACGATAAGTGATATACAAGAGGTGACCTCAGATGGACTTCTGAACCGTGAGTATCGGACAGCATAAATAATAAAGAGGGCTTTCGGTTTGTGTGTATAATTGACACTAATGCGGAATTAATGAAAAAAAATTCATAATTACGTCTTTGCAGAAAGAAATCATTGGATGTACGTATGCATTTCCTGGTACTATTCTACAAGAGAGTAATAGATGCCATCGTTGCATTTGTATCTACCGCATTTTCTGGTTACATGTTTCATTGGTTTTTGTATTTATTGATCAACCTCAAGGAAACGTTCTTGCTGTCGGACGATAATATTATAGGGAGGAATAATATTATACTTAATTATCTCAGCTTTGGACAGAAAATGGGACGTTCTTTTAGTATCCGTAATCGCCTCGTTTGATCGGCTTCAGCTTTTAGTGGGTTGTGCTCTTAGATAATCCGTTACACAGGGATATACATGATCATAAGATTCAATAAAAAATTTTAAGAAAGACGAAGTTTTAAAATTACAAGGCGTAGTGTATGCTACTTTTTCTTTTGCCCAAGACTGCGTACGGGATCTTACAGTTCCTGTAGTCAAGACTTACCGAGTGATTATAAGACTCTAGTTTGTGTGATCTCTACTTATCTATCATGATCCACTTGTGCTGAACGCATCTAATCCGTTACAATTTTCCATGTACCATATCAAGAAAACATAGTGAACTGGTAAAAATTAAAAAACCCTAATCTTGACAAGACTCTATCCCATTATCACCAAGTACTATTTGGAACATCTATCTAAGAAATCTGCCCTCCAACGTTGAAAGATTAAGTGCGCAACGTGCCCTAGTAATCTGCTGCAGGGATGGTCCGGTTCTAGCCCAGTGACACAGGGTATTTTATTAAAACACCACGCGTGCCTAGCTTCATAAAATAGTTATTCCACTTCAAAATTCCTTTTCTTTTTTTCTCTTTGAATCATTTTAGGTACCTTAATCTTACCAATAAAACAGGTATTAAAGAAACTTTTACTATGAGTTTTTCATACCCATTTGCGATAGCAAACTGGAATGCCGCAGTTTTCATCAGACCCTTTTGTATTACATTGCTCTCTGTTGACCCGATGACAGTTTTGCGACGATTTGTTTATGGCAATTCACCGCGTGATTCACGACTAGTTTCGAATTCCTGATAATATCAATGCGACACAGCGCAATCTGTCCTGCGCGATACGTTTAGGGGATTCGATAATCACAGTTGTTGACGACCTATGCTAAAAAGGTTAAAGGACCGCGTCTGGTCAACGTCCTCTCGACACACCCCGCTCACAACTGCACCAGCGGCAGCTATCGACGAGCATCCATTGTTACGCTAACGCAGAATTGGGTAGTGTCACCCACACAGGTTACCAATTTCTAAAAAGGAATCACCCATAAAGGAAACTCATCCGAAATCAATGTGACGTTCAACTGAGGTTAATTCGTTGCGCCATTTGGCCGCGGCGCGCAAATTTGAACTTTTCCCTTGTGCAACGGCCGACGACAGCTTTAATACGACTAGCCAGTGATCACGGCTTCAACTGTATGTGCCTTTTTTCTGATTTTTGAGTCGGCATGAGCTACACTTCTAGCTAAGGCAGAATCCTATAGTGATCAGGTTCTGGTCGAACCGGAGCTGTCTCATAAAGTTGTTAGACAAGCGCGTGCAATGGCGACCTGTCATTGGAGATACACCTCGAAAGTCTTTTGTGTCATTATGTCTACACAGAGATAAGTTTGTTAGAAGGGCCGATGAATGCAGATTTGGCGTTGCTTTTTCTCGCCTTCGCTTTGTGTATTTCGCATT
This sequence comes from Varroa jacobsoni, assembly GCF_002532875.2. Taxonomy (NCBI): domain Eukaryota; kingdom Metazoa; phylum Arthropoda; class Arachnida; order Mesostigmata; family Varroidae; genus Varroa; species Varroa jacobsoni. The sequence continues at coordinate 62,203 of NW_019213641.1, forward strand.
GATTTTAGGCGGCAAGCAAGTAAGGGCAACCGTCGGCGGGATGAACACAATCGTATATAGTAGATGAATACAAAATATGCTCCGAAAAATAGGTGGAGCAAGCGTCCACCATTAGGCACAGTTTACTGATTCAACAAGTAAGACAAAGTGCTCCTTCAGTGTCGACTATAAATAATTGAGATAGGGAAAAAGGCTTCTATTTCATTTGCTTGTTTTACTATTATTCGACTTCATATAGCCGGATGAAAAGTAAAAATACTGCATAAGCTGCAGGGGGATATATCTTTCCAGATTTAGTTAGAGTTGCTGTTCTTGATCTATTTAAGATGAGAACGGTACTAAAACTACTCTCTCTAGCGAGAAGATAAAATATGAGCCTTATAAATTTTCGGTACGGTTTCGTATATCCAGATTTATTTTTGGCAAAAATTGACACCTATAATAATGCGTTCTTCATTCATTGAAAAAGAAAAAAAAAAATTCTTCATTCTATTCTGTGTACGACCTCTTTCCCGGAATGAAATCATAGGTAAGACCATATATTACCTTTAGGCAATAGAACCTATATATATATATATATATATCAATGATTAAGGTTTAAATGCATTAACCGAATAAGCGCAATCTCAAAACCTTACAATGAATTAAACACATTAACCCACATATAATAAATGTAAAAAAAAACTGGTTATATAATAACGAAACAGGGAAAAATAGAGCGTGTGAGTGTCCAATATAAGTGACTATACACCATTGGTCGTTGAGAACTCTGTGGCAGGACCGGAGTGTATCGTAAAATCGGACACCTGAAGGTCAACTACGAAACAAAGACCAATCAAACTTGATTTCTCTTTTAAAACAAACGTTTTACAAAAAACAAAAACAATTACCTATGCATCCAATTGTATTTAATTGTTTTAATTTTATTGTAAATTAAATCGAGTTTTAAATCAGAACAAAAAGTTACCTATTTAGCTGGCTCCGAAAGCTGTCTATTCTTTCTAAGATAAGAATACGATATGATCCTCTGTGAGGGATTTCGGGTTTTATGTCGTCCTGCTGAGATCAAGCGTTGCTTCACGCGGTCTGCCTCATGCTCGAAACAAAATGTATCTGTGACACATTTTAAATTATAAGCCATTCTACATGCGTACAGCTTACCTGGTAAACACGTTCTTACTTTATCATCACACAGACGTAATTTAGATTATTTGTGTACCTGAAAGCTTACTAGAGAACATTAAGAAAGAGTAATACGATCGGAAAAAAAATCATGACCTTGTAATAGAAAATGAAAAAAAAAATTTAAGAGACCCTGCTTTGAAGCAAGAAAATTTATAATTTTTTTCCGGTTGGTCTTTCAACATTGATTAGGTATTTGCAAAACGTCTGATATTTTTCTTATTATAAATAAGGAATTATTAGAAATATCTCGTCGTCGTCGAGTTGTTAAATTGTATATTCTATGTAGAAACCATAAGATGGGATTAAGGAAATATCTGCTCTTTTCATTTTCAGCACTCTAGAATCGAGTGTGGTCGTATGTGGTTAGGTCCACGAGACGGTTGAATATTTCTTAAAGATGTTAGTTTTTTCGTATTGAGCGGCTTAATGTTCACATAAAAGGTAACGGAATAACTGTAAGGGTGAAAGGTCAGAGATAGATAGCAGCATACCCCGTTAGTTTTGATTGGAAAACTGCAGACTGAACATAAATATATGTCACGAGGTCATAGGGCGACCATAAGCCCACAATCAAAATTATTAAATATTCGACGCACATTTCTAAAATAGGTTTGAATTCAGTTTAGGCTAGACTGAGCAAAGTAGCATGATCGACTACCATATGATACATTGTACAAATGGTAATCGGAAAATATCTGACTAGGCCCATGAGCCTTGCCCTCTGTAAGTGTAGTGCCCCTGTGGCTCTACCCGATACGAAACGGATCAAGTGGTGAGAGACACTAGGTGTCCATATTAATGCTAATAACAATGACAGTCTGAACAGGATCTGGTGACGGTGTGAAAGGCGAGAATCTACTGGTCAGGCCTCTAATTAAAAATGAATTCCTGTATCAGCTGCACCTGACCCTTCCTTCACTTCTTTCAATATGTCATAAACGCCAACTCTCAAATCAAATTACACTAAGGTTGTGCTCTCCAACACGGACTGTTTAGCGACTTTCAACCTGTAAAGCGAACCCCATTTGGTCGTGACGGTGTCACACCGCGGCCTGTAAAATTGTGCGTGTAAGGCCACCGGTCAATGGTTCAAGTATGACTGCTCTATGCATTTTATTCACGCATTGCTTGAGTCTGCGTATGAACCTGCAGTCAAATATGTATTAACGTTTGCGCATTTCACAGATCGCCTTATCTGTTTGTCTATTCGCGGGCTCTATCGTCGACTTTAATAAATCTTCTTTGGTGGCACTTACTAATTTTATAGCAAAATAGTGCAGTGCAACGGTAGGCCTATATTTGTTGGCCTTCTGTCTTTCCATTGTGGACCGCATCTATTGAAGTTGGCTGTATGTAAAATAATCGTCGAACATTTGCCGAGGTTTGTTCACAGTTCGGAACTCCAGGTATTTTCAATTGTCAATTGTGAGTGTTGTTGTTGTCACCGCTATGGTTTTTTCATAGATATTCTCGTAAGCGCCTGTACCCAGCTTAACTTTTTCGCATAGAAAATGCAACCTGCTTATCGGGCGTGCAGTTACAATTCTCATTGTTGATCGTTTGGTGGCACTCACCGTAAACCGGTCACATTCGCAGGTCACCAAACCCTAACCTATAAGTTGCCTGGTGGCATAACCTATAAACTGCAAGTCGAAAGTTCGGTGTATTATCACTATGTCATTTCTCGTTTTACTTTCTTGAGTTTCTTGGCTTCTTTTAGGAATATGCCAAAATAAAGCAGTTACTCTGCTTCCTTTTTCTGATCGATCTGCGTCCTCGGAAACCCACCACCCCAGTGAAGCTTGACGTCATGGCTCCCATCGCGGAACAGCTTGAACTCTTCCTTGAGCCTGTCTTCTCATCGGGCTGTAGGTGTTCTAGCCTGGGACTGGTTCGCCTAAGTGACGTCGTTTACGAGTTTTTATCGTGTTTGTTATTCTTTTTCCGCGCGGATACTCGTCGCAAGTTCGGTACCATTCTTTTGTCAGGTGCTTTTTTTTGCAGTTGCTGGTAGTAGCTGTTTTGGTGGGGGATTTGGATCTGAATCTCTGCGTCTGTAAGAATGAGTTTGCATCAGAGCATCACCCAGCAATGAGCTACTCCACTGACGGAGTCGGGCTATCGCGCCACTCGCTTGACGCAGGTCGTTAAAAACGTATGCCCTAGAGTCCGTATGGCCTCGTCGCCGGAGCACAAATGAGTCGACTCACCGCCAGCGGGAGAATCATCGTCGTCATCATGGAACTTTGGCATTGTACCATTCCATTTTGGCTTACCTGCCCAGCCAAGTGTAAGAAACAGCAAAAGACAGACGACAGGACACCAATAATGACGACATCGTGAACACCAGCCAGAGCACCAGGTCCTCGGACGACCGGGACAGAACAGGTCGTGTTGACTTCGCCGTCGCGGCTCGTAAAATGCGTAAAATTGCTGCGTCCAGGACCGCTGCTTCCCAGCTGCTTCTTGTCGCGCTATGTCTATGATGGGCTATGGAGAGAATCCAAGAGAGCTGAGGTGAAGCGCTGGTCTACAGCGACTTCACGAATTCCCGAGATGCCTACGACCATCTACGACGGTATTAACGATACTTTCGCAGTTCGCCGCTGCACTAGTCGCTGGCCGCTATTCGTTCACCTCCAACCTGCGTGTAGTGTCCGCTCCCTGCCTGACTATGAAGGCTTTCTGTGTGTGAAAACTCAGGTTGTAAATTTCATTTTGAACACCTCAAGAATAACATTAATAGTTCAACTGTAAAGAAAAATGGCGGCTTCGACGCTAGCGACGAAGTACATACATCTTGCGGGACACCTCGGAGCTATTGACATGTGGGGCTAAAAAGGATTTCTTGCCTCCCCCCAAAACGTCTCTAGGAGATCAACGTAGATCTGAAAACATGTCATATTGTTTATTAGCAGATACGTAAACTACTGCGTGTAATATATCTGTAGCGAAGTTTCTCGTTGCATTAGTTAGTAGGACAGCTCATTTTGGATTGTAATACTTCTACGGTTCATGTCATTATTCTTTAGTAAACTTTATTTAAAGTAAATAAAAAAATAAATAAAAAGTGAGTTTATAAATTTCCGTTATTCACCAGCTGGTGAATTTCTGATAACAATCAGATATAATAGACTCCATGCAAAAGCGGGCTTCTTTGTTGATAGAATAAACGAAGGTCAATTTCACACTTTTTTATTCAAACCAGAGAACGTTTTTTGCACGTGTTAATGACATGAGACGAATCTTTGACGGACGAGAGTTAAAAGATGTCGTCCTCTGTATCAAAATCGCGAATGAACGTGAGCTCGTCTACAGCATGTGTGGATTCGTTTTCATCAGAGGTGCTCAGAACCAATACAGTTCATTTTATTCGAAGTGAACAAAAAGTCGTCCTTAACTCGCTCTGAAGTACTTTTTCCGAAGCGTTGTTGTGTTCAAGTGGACTAAACTGCTAAAATATACTATTATTAACCCTTATGTTTGAGGCGGAATAGACCGTACAAAAGTTCGGGTTTGCTATCTTAGTTAAATGTAAATACCTTTCTCCCAGGATTTTCTTACAGCCCTTTTCTTGATACATTAATTTTTTGTACGGCTTTTTTGATATAAGTGCTACCAGTTTTACGTCCGGTACTACTATCAAGCAGTGCTTCATATGGCTGGCCTCTAGCGAAAAACCGTGTGTGTACATTCAGCTTCAAGCCTGGACCGATCTTCAGTTTATAAGATAAACGCGTCGTCATTGCATTATAACAAAAAATGATAATTTACGTAATCACAGGAACAAAAACAAGTTCTATTAACCTGTGCGAGACTCACCACTCACATCTGTATGTTTATAAGGCAGCCTAGTGCCTTCAGTTTTTACATGTAGACCGAGTTTTTTTCCAAATCTATCTGTAGGGCCTTTACATCTCCATTTGACAAGGTTCTTTATAAGAGAGAACCTGGAGACATCGAGGGAATAAACCAAGTGATACTCTAGACATATTGAAAGGTATACCTTTTCGAAATATCAGCAAATACGCGGATTCCATTGTTCCATGAAAAGGATGCAGATACGAATGTGCTATTACGTTGGTTACGTGTCCTATGTCTTAAGTAGTAAGTCGCTTCAGGTGGTAATATAAAAATTATTGAAGACCTAATAGACAACAGTGAGCACCTTTACTACTGCCTGTGCACTGTGTGTTTACGATGCGGACCGACACCAATCAAGAAGTCAATGCTCCACGCAATAAAACACCTAAGTAGCTCATTGTATTTGACAAAACGCTACGTATGGTAAGACAGCAGTGATAGCAAATATAAACATGCTACTCTAATAGTTAGACAATAGTCTTTACAATGTCGGCCATGAAGACTAACGTTAAACTCGCTCCGTTCTATGTTCCGCTATCTAGGCAAATACGTTAGGATTATTAGCTTACCTATCCCAGACGGCTGACGGCTCTTTCTAGTGCTACTGTTTAACTACGTGATTATATCTTGTTCGAAATCTAGATTCATAGCTCACTAGGTGTTCTTACGCTTGGTTTTTCCTCATCTATCTAGCTCTTGCAGACACAGTCAAACTCATCGGTATCGCAACGACATTTGCGTCAATTACATATCCGCAAAAACTCTAGCAGCTTCTCGTTTGTGTTTCTTTTTTACTGGCACCATTTTCCATTCTTTGTACCTCACACTCCATCTCCATATATTAACCCACTATCACAGCCCCTGACTCCTTCCCGGTCTCTCCCTTCGAGACTGCTCAGATCGCGACTCTGATGATGTGATCAATCACGCCTCCCTTTTCAGGTGCATCCGATCACATTAGGAGGAGCAGGCGACGCCCTTCAGGAGTACTTGCAGCAGTAACCCTTCTGCCGGGAAGGTATTTTGCACTGGGTAACCCCCTTCCCGTATGCAATAAAGAGAAACGATTTTATTCAATAGCAGCGAAGGTATATTGTCTAATATTTTTCTTATTAGCATAGACAACGGGGCAATTCTAACCACGGAGGGGCAAAGATGTAACAGGAATCTATGTTAATGAAGGAGCATCGATAGTGGCGTGGCTTGGCTGGTGTCAGCTATGGAGGGTATCTAAAACCACTCTTACATTCAGAGTCTGATTTCGCCATCCATCGTGGGCACTAGCAGTGTTCCTCAGATTTACGAAGAAAATAAGTATGATTGGAGAAGGTGAAATATTGCAGAGAATGGCGTAGGTATGATTAAGCCTCTAGGCCACTGAGTGTTCCAGCCTCTCTCTAATAAAGGCGGTAACGGGCAGAAAGAGAAAGGTACCTTATCTGTAATGGTTGCCTAATTTCTTCATAAAATGTGTCGCTATCCGCTGTTACATGGTCGAGCGATGCTCTTGCCGGATGATGGACAGCGATTTACGAAATTTACCATTCGTATTATAGCATGCTGCGCAGGCTTACATACCTTTGCTAGCTGAAACTTCAGTGAGTTCAACACGGGAGAACGATTACCAAATCGAAAAGTAATCACTCACCTAACGAATGTCTCGAGGTTCCAATGATCGGCCCATCTTAGGGACAGATGTCGACAGGTAACGATTAGCGGGGAACCGTTGCGTGACGTTAAGCTCCACCGAGAACATTTCATGCTACATCAATTAACGGCAGATACAGTAGAAGCCTTTGCCCTACCATTGCGCAGCTGACGAACAAATTTACCACAGATCATTAAAAGGAATCATCGAGAAACGACTTCAATGAGAAAGCAAACTTTGAATCGATATTAACTTTATCGAAACTTGCATAATGTATAGCTCTATTGAAAGCTTAGCCAAATACTTACACAATCTTTCTAAGAGGTTATTTTTTTAGGTAAGTTAGGGTTCGTCAAGTTCTATACAGATTGACCCACTGGCAATGCATTGGTAACTTGCTCTCCCATTAACGCTGTACATCATCTTGAAGCGGTTGTGGTCGTGATAGTAGTTAGTGACGTGTCCCATTACTATATACAAAATGATGCGGCCTGAATTTGACATAGAGCGAAGACACGCGTTTTTGTGCTGGAAAAGGGGCAGAACCGAAGGCAGTTGCAAGCGGAGAGCTCAAAACATTAAGGCCCATTTAGCGTACATACGGTTACTGGCGGATTTGCAATTTCAATTTAGCTCCCGCAAAACTTTTTGTATGAAGATAACCTGTATTGAAGACAAAAAAGTGATAGGCGGGAATTATAAAGGTCAGTTTGATCTTGGCATGATTGCAATGTATATGAAAACTTATATAAGTTGCATATATATATATATATATGCAACACCTGACGGCTGATAGGGCTGCCAAACAATAAAACAAAGATGTAAGGTAGAGGTCGGCAGCATTACTCTGTAATGTATTCCATATAATACAATTTAGATTTAACCGATGACCTACTACGAATGAATTATGAGATCGTCGAGCGTCTTTTCTTACCTACGTTTCTGAACGTAGTTTGCTTGATCAGGGTTAATATCAATAGGAGAATAAAACTATATATTTGACTTTAATTAGACCTGAAACGATGCAAATAGAGCTATTACATAGCGTCCTAATTGAAGCTGATTCTGTGGACCCGCAGTATCCCATTGTACGCTATCTTGTAAGAACAATATAGTAAGCGTAGATGACTAAGAGAGACGACCGACGTCTCTCCTGTGTTATATTGACTTTTGAGATTGTCTAATAGAATATTTGGGCGATGCTATCGGAATAACCGTTCCAATTAGAGCCAATTAGAGATCCAATAGAGAAAAATTTTGATATTATAAAGCTTAAACCCAAACTTCACTGAGTTCCCCACCAACTCCGTCTTATCCTATAGAAGCCCATGAAGCACGTTCATTCCGGCGGGAGGTAACACTTTATACACAGTATTAGCCTCCATCGACGATGACTCCGAATACCTCTAAACCAACAAAGAGTACCGTAAACATGGCTTCCAACACTGGCTCTATACACGAAGGCGGTCATTCGTATCGAAATGCATTAGTGCACTGAAGAGGTTCTATTTTCGTGGGGTAGGCCATGGTGCCAGATTGTCTCTCGTAGCATTTTGATGATGCTTTCGTTGGTCGCACCTAACAGGCCGAAGTTCCCACAAGCCGACCACTGCGATTCCCGTGTGCACAATTGGCAGGTAGCTTCGTGCTAATTTTCACTTGGCTTTCGAAAGAACTGCCACTGGAACTGGGTATTGTTTTTATTTCTATTTTTGCCGACATTCACTTATGATAGCTATTTCATCCTGATGATGATCTTGCTCCGCGCGGCTTGTTTCCCAGGTCTGGGCTTTGGTCGCTTCCGCAGCACTGCCGCTTGTACCTGCAGTGACTAACTTCTAATGTTTGCAAATGGCAAAAAATTAATTATCCCATCGAAGTTCTATTCTAAGTCCTTTTCTCTTTCCTATTGACTCTTCTCTAGATAGTTTCGAGTTCATTACACGATCAGACAATATTTCACTACTAGTAACTGCGTCGTTCGAGTCTTGTAACTCTGTTTGGACATTTGAAGTGTTCGATCTTTGTCCCTTAACCATTTCCTGCTAGGTGTCCCAGTATGCTAGGTGCGCGAAAACGAAGCGCCTTTTAATATCATCTGTTGTGGAGACCTGTAATATGGAGAAAATAAATAGAAAAAGCGCATGTATACCATAAGTACTATGCCATACAATCATTCTATTTGTTCTGCCAGTGGGGTGAATAGGGAAGTAAGGAAGAAGAACGCCTTGAGGCCAATCGATAATCTGCTGAACGTGTGCCACTATATTGGTTCCGGTGGCAGTCGACCTCAAGGACGGCTTTTTCAAATTAATATGGCCTAGCACAGCGGTCGGTGGTTTTAATATAATATTAAAAATAATGAATGAATCTCGATCGATCAACCAAACAACAAATCCATTAAGTGGAAAAAGAGAATGTCAGTTTTTAAATAGAGTCTGTTGGGAATTTTCTCGGCCGGTAGATAAAAGAGAAGTCGAAAAAGAGACAATAAGTCTAAGGCTCCCCTGAGGTGCTCCTCAGCATTAGACGACCTCAACCATCTGAACCGCTGTTCAGAGTTGCTAGCAGAGGGAAGTCTTGCCATTTTGATAGCGAGATGCGTATTCGAGGCGTAAGTAAAGAAACACAGGTCGTGCTCGTCTTCTGCTCGTGCGACATCGATCGTATTTATTAATAAAATGTAACAGGCGAATTCATACCTATTAGATAATCACAGCGGAAGGCGGAAAAGATTTCATCGGCAGCAAAACTTGTACGAAATTATCGTGACGGACAAGGTTTATGCAGAGTCTCATCGTAATAGAGCGGTCAAGAGGGTAACAAACACCAACATAAGACACCAGAGGTTTATGGTCACTACACGATGTGAATCACTTCGCAGAACTAATGAACGCAGCTTTACAGAAACGTAATAGAAATGGTAACGCGGTCTAATAGACTAGTCCATATATATATATTATCTAGTATACAAACATATAGGTGTTTTAGACCAGCAGCATAAGCATGACGTAATTCCTCTGTTTTTATGACAATAAATAGATTGCTTTATTTGCGCTATCGGCACTGGGTTACTTCTGAAAATGAGGAATTACAAACAATACGCCTATTCAGGCATTTGGAGATAATATAGCCATTTACAAAAATAAATATAAGTCTAAAGAACATAACAACACTACCGACGGGAACGGGTAGCTACAGGAAATTTATTGGTTTATTGCAACTTATGACGTAGGCTTTATAAACTTGCCCGTGTTTCAATACTTGAGGATTTTTTTCACCCCGGATTTTCAAGATGTAGAGATTTTCGAAGCGTATGTCATACAAAAAGGAGACGAAAAAGTATACCGCGAATCGTCCTCTGGCGTATTTAGTTTCTAGTTTCCCACAATCCTACATATTGTATTTCAAAAATTTATATTCGTGTTAGATTCTCAAGATGAAAAGTTTCAGTGAATTTATTCTACTTTTAAAAGAAACCAGTTTTGCTTACTAAAAAAGTTGACTTAGTTTCGTTCGTGTGGGCTAAGGACAGAAACAAGTCTTACGGCTCAATCAGCCAACTTGATAGAACAACGTTTGGGCTATAAGCCGGACTTAAGGTAACTTTGCTTCAGAGTCTTTGTCAGAACTCTCCAAATCATTAAAGCCTTACGAGATCAAATGCTGTCGTAAGACAACACTCCTTTACAGTGGTTCTCGTCTCTCTAAGGCCTGTATAACGTCATTGGCCTAGAATCCCTTTAGGTTCTACAAAATCTTATACCTTAAGTAACTCTTCCTTCCCCAAAAATTGTTCACAGAGGTCCTTTCTTTTCCCTGTACCGATCTTCTGCAGAAGCAGCTTCTTCTCTATTATACGAGCAATGAAATGCTAAAAATCAAAATAGATTTTTCGCTAATTACCCTGTGCTTGCGTTATATTGCCTAGTGTACGGACGTGACCCATAAAATTTGAAGGTATTGCAAGCCACTCCTATCTGGGCTAAGAACACTTAAGGTGACCCAGTCAAACTTTCACGTTTCGTTGTTATCTTGTCACAACCGTTTAGAGCGTGATCTCTGGTCAGCGAGAATGTTGGAGAACGAGAGATGTTAACGAAGAACAGACGGCCTAGGAAGTTGCTGCTGAGTAACATGGAACACGATGCTTTGTCAAGCTCAGAGGACGCACGGAGGGGACATCCTTCTGCCAGCGACTAGCTCGTCTGGAAACGTGGGCGACCTGACCGGAATGACCCCGGTCTGATGGTCCGGTATCATTAGCCGCCTTTTTGTATAAGTCTGTAGTTCTGCTAAATGAAGATCTGAATCGACTGAAAGTGAAGCTTGAGAGAAGAATTCGAATTTCAGTGAGTAGTAAATCCAGCTGTCGTCGTACGTTAACTGTATCATTCATATACTCTATGTAAAACAAAGTTCATATTCCAGAAGCCAAAATCATTCTCTTCACAAACGCGCTCAGGTCCCGCTTTCTATGAGCTAGTTGTGTCAGCCGTATATACGCTGGCGGTCACGATAGCCGTATAGACGGCGGCATAACATAGTAAGATACCAGTGTTATATATGCGGCTGTTCGGAGAAAGCTACTGCAATTAAGGTGGTGCAAAAAATAGACCGCAGTATTATCACGGAACAGGTTAGAAAGAGGCCTCGGTGGTGCAATGATATCGTGCTACCTTAATAAATTTAAGGACACTTAGCGAGGGATAGTTCAGGTTTGAAGTCACGCATAGGTACATCATGTCGTAAGGGAAAAAGTCAGTCGTGCGAAGCAGTGCCTAACTAGCACAGTAGCACTGGAGGTAAAATTTGAAGCATTAGTTACTTATTAGTCGAAAGAAGGACGCACGTTTGAAGTTAAAGGACTAAATAAAACGGGCAAGGGGCAAAGATTGATAACTGTCACACACTTTCTGATCGACCCATATAAATTATTACTATTCAAACAACATGAGAAGATAGATTTGTTGTTAGCTGAATTTCACTAGAAAGTTAGGAGTCTGCTAGTATAAGTGATGTTAACCAAATTTTGTCGATCATAGGAAGGACGAGATTATAAAGTATCAACATCATGGGCAAAAGCAATTCTAAGTAAGCACAAGTCCATAGTTCCTAAATATCCACTTCAATAAACTAGGGGCAAAAAACACACTTTTTCCTTCAAGTACTGCGGAGTCATTCACAAGAAAATACCCTGCTGAGCTTTTATAAATGCTAGTACATTTATTCTTATTGATGGACATTAACTTTATGTGTCAATACTTTCGTGCACCTCCTTTCAACTGAGAATAGTGTGACTTACGCGCCTTACCATGGGAATTATAACTAAGACATGTGTTTCTACGCTGGTTTAAGCCTCACAATTAAAAAAAAGTGTGTATTAGAGATTAATAAACCGGAAAATAATGAATCAAGGAAAAACAGGGAATTAGGGACAATAGAAAAATATGAAAAAAAGAAAAAGCTATTATTTTTTGTGAGCTTCAACAGTTACTATACCGATCTGATGGATCTGTTGGAGAATCGCTAAATAAATACCACTCTGATTAGACTCCTCATGGAAGCAAGTCCTTAACAGGTGGTTCCGAAGATTTGCTTAAAAGATGAATTCAAAATTCCATCCCAGTGAACCATCAGCACCTGCCTCAAAATGCCACTCAAGCAGACGAGGTTCGTCAAAGCCCGCCACCCACTTGAAAGTTAATTAAATATTCACGCAAATCGTTCTCAAGTGGTGGCTTGATCTACTACGGCTGAGTGCGTGCGTGTCTTCTTTTTTTGTTTCCCTATTTGTTAGAAAAACTCAGGGGATGACAACTCAAAAGCTGGCGATTATTACTGCAAAGATACCAGCATTAGCTATCAACACGGAGCGTAATAACGGCAATCGCAGCATCTACGATGACAACATTGAGTGGTTGTATGGAGGATTTGGCTTGAACGGCATTGTCTCTGTGGCGCGACAATGGCAGTAGCGCACCAGTGCCAGTAAACAAAAACCTATGGAATGGGGCATGAGCTATGGGCAATTGGCTAGATTGACCGTCAACGATTGGAATAACTAAATAGTTGCTCGTTTTGTATATACGGTCAGTCGGCTAGTGTTGACTCTCGCTAGAGTCGAACCTTGTGCACTTGGGCCTATTAAAGGATTCCGATGCTACTGGTTAGATGAGCTTAGTTAATTAGCTTAAAAACTTTTAAGCATACCCTGTTCTAGTAGGACACGATAATAAACTTTGGCATTACTATTGTCAACCTTATGAAGAGTTGGCTCGCATGCATAGTACTATTTACACCATGGAATACCATACATAATTATGTGCTGTTTTTTTTTCACATGAGTTATTCAGTAACTGTTTTATACCGGACCTCAAACCAAAGATTCTTTATTCTACATCAGCAAATCTACAGCGGGATATTATGTCGAACACTACCCCAGGAAATTATTGTTTTTTTATATATATTATAAGCTTTGTATAAGTTACTCGTTCGTAACTGAATGTTTTTTTAATTAGCTTTTTGGGGGGCAACCGTTTTTGACCGAACACATTTACTGTCTTTATTTACATTCATTAGTTCGTTTGTTAATGTAGAGCTCTGTCGGCGCACCATGTTACAGCATCGAGCTTTGTCGAAGCGCTTAGACAACGCCTATATATATATATATATGTGTGTGTGTGTTTCTGTGGGAAGCCTATCGATAGTACTATGGTTGCGGGAAGAGTCATGGAAAACAACGAATTGTGTTTATATCGTGAAATTCGTATGGTAATGCGTCAAATGAAAAGCATACATTTTTAAAGCATAAATATTTTTTGCTTACTCTCAGCGATCTTTCCATCTGGCTTTCACTGATCGCTCGTGAAGTAGAGGTGTTCGAAGGAATAAGCAGCTCTTTTCATTTCGCGATCCGAAACAAAAAGAGGGCGGAGTGTTTCTGGTCCAACAGTGTAATTCGCTCAGTTGTGGCTTCATTGCTTCTATCAGTCGGAGTCGACTCTCGGTGGTAACTCGAGTGCCACTAACATATCTTCAACAACATATACATATATTCATAACCTGTTTGTGTAGGTCATCCTAAAAAGGACGATGGGCAAGAAGAAATTAGCAAAAATAGGAAAAAGTCCACTGCGATATTCCTAGATGGGGCAGGGATCCCATGAAAAATGATCTAGCAAGCCACTGAGTTTTGATTATTAGTATTATAATGGTGACAGTTCGGGGAATAATAGGTTAGAGACAAGCAGTGGCTAAGGGGGTTCCGTAGGCGAAGTGTAGCCCCGAAACGCGCGTTTGAAGGTGCTGAAATGTACAAAATGGGGCAAGAGTCTCTTGACAGTTTAAGCATCTTCAGTTTATATTTGTTCAAGTAGAAAGGGAGTAAAACGGTATAACATCAGAAGAAACATATTAACAAAGGATTTTCGATTGTTGATAGTTTCGTAGATAGTACGGTCAAATGTTATACATAAAAAAATTTTACATATGAAAATATTTTTGTACCAAAAGGCCTAAATCCACTTTGGTAGTTGTCGAGAGCATGTTTTTTACATCAAAAATGCATAATAAAGTTAGTTTGTTAGTTTTTACTAGAGTTACTAATCGACTTGAGCCTAATTTCTAGGTTGAGTTTAACAAAGATCGTCTTTATGCACATACATAAACACAATCAACGAGAATTAACTCAGGCCCCTCTTCGCATAGAAACTCCTCTGTATATTATTGGTGAGTTTCTCTGTTTAGGAAATAGGCAATTTGCGTGTCTAACTTTATGAAAGATTTGGCCTCCACGGTTATATGATTGAATTGGCTTTACTACCGTCCGCGTTGTACGGAAACAATAGCTACCGGACGGCGCGGTCTCGGTGGCTAATGAGCATTTATGAGGGTGCATTGTTATAATAACGATGAATATACGGCCTTCACTGATTCAAATACTAGCGTCGGCAAACTGTTATTCTGGTGTGCCGTTCTATGGTTGTCTTGAAAAACACCTCAGCCAAATTTAGCAGGATCTACATGAAGTAACACTAGTGGCTTATGTACCGGACGTAAAAATGAGTACAATGATTGAAAATATACTTTGGACCTGCTACCAAGCATGACCACCTCCTGGCCAAATAGTGGGACAGATATAATAACCGTGCGGCTAATCTGAATTTACCAATCGGAAGGTTTTTAAATATTTAACACACGAACTTATGCATGCGGACGAGCCAATAATGAACTTGATAGTTTATCATGTATGCTGAGATTGCAAAAAATAACTTAACTTTAGAATAGTTCTTCTTCGAACTCAGTAAGTCCAATAGTTTAGACGGACCATGTATCTATTGGGTAAATAAT
Organism: Varroa jacobsoni; assembly: GCF_002532875.2. Classification (NCBI taxonomy): domain Eukaryota; kingdom Metazoa; phylum Arthropoda; class Arachnida; order Mesostigmata; family Varroidae; genus Varroa; species Varroa jacobsoni. Next base: position 77,252 of record NW_019213641.1, read on the forward strand.
GTTCAATCTTTTTTCTTGCAACCTTTTATAATGAATGATGTTCTAATCTAAAGAAAAAAAAAACAGCTTTTCTACCTTCCGGTTTCAAAGGAGTGATTTATTGATTTTCAAGGATATTCACATAACTTGTCAAGCTTTCTAAGCTATACGGGCTACTGATTATTCTGTATGCTAACAGACCTAAAGGAAAAATCATAATCTTCCGATAGTAAATTATTTATTGCTAAGTACATACAGTATGCATCTAGCCTAAGTAGTCGTCGACAGTCTTTGGTGAATGACATGAGGCCATACTTCAAAATGATTCTAGCACTAACACATCTAAGGATTGTATTTTATTTACAGGACACGGTGTACCTCTCCAAACCCATGTAACTAACGTCCTTAGCCATGATAGAAGCATATAGCTAACTTGTACCTACTATGCAAAATAGTTGATCGTAGTTATAGAGAACGTCGTGAGTGTATCGATGATCCATGTTGCTCGTAACTGCGGGCAATGGCAATTCGCTTGTCATATTTGCTTTAAAGAACTACTTTAAAAACGACGCTACAGATTTAAAAATGCCCTCTCCCCACCTAGCTTGGCTTTATGCACTATAAACATATATATATATATATATATATATATATATATATATATACTGTAGTACTGTTCAGTAATGTCATTGAATGTCCAGAGTCGTTGAAGTGACCTAGTGAGTTCGCGCAGGGGTTCGCTCCGGCATTGATTGATTCCGATAACTGAACTATCTAAGTTATGAGCGGCCCACCTTTTTTTTCGGCTGCAAATTTCAGCTGGCAGATTAGCAGACGACGTTGTTACCGTTCCACTATCTCACAACGACAGTAAATCTGCACTTAGGTCAACTAAGTTTGTGTGCAGCTTCGTTTCCATTCCAGCGACGTTTATTGCAACTGATAAGAATGATATCGAAGAAGGGAGATCGTTTTCATTCAAACGTATATTTATTAGTCGTCTTAGTTTCTTTAATTTTATTTGAACATTTGAAAGGATCTAAATCTGCTGTAAGCATTCACGTTGGGGGGCTTGTTTCGGTTCTTGTTGACTGGAGTGATGCCACATTCTGGGTTCGCTAGAAGGTATCTTCAGAGGAGAATGAGTTTCCTCCAATAGTTATATGGACGTCAGCAGATATTTTGATTGCCCTTTGTTTATAACGATTGTGTTTTTATGGTTTATCATTTACCCGGTTGGATGTATTCAGCAAAGTGCTGATTTCAATGAATACGCAATTTTTATGTTTGTATTGTTTGTTAAGCTATTATCTGGTCAAATATTTGTGTGACTCCGAATATTCATGCGTGTTCAAAAGGCCAAATGTTAAGCTAAAAGTAGTTAACATTGACTTATTCAAAGACTTGCGGAAAGCATAATCATGTAAGACTATGAAGGTTGCTAGAATATGACTCAGTGAAACTTCCGAATTACTGGCAGCAGTGAGGTATATCAAAATTGCCGCAGAGTTTATGCCAACGAAATTTTCTGAATGCCGAGGTTTGAATTTCCGACAGTTTACTTGGATGTCGTACATCCTTTGGTTCGGGCCAACACATTGCAGATATATAAAAGGCGCGTATGGGTTCGTTGGTATCCTCCAATAAAATCTTCACTAATGATCACTGTTCGCTTGAAAACTTCACTGAAATATACAACAATTTGTCTAATGCTCAAGCTTAATATTAAATAGTTTTTAGTTTTAGCACAAAATAGATAATTCACAGTTGCATACCCAAGCATCGGCATCCCTGTTTATGGTACCTTCATAGACCGAAAGAGAAAAGACATATGAAATTGCATGCTAATCCTTTTCACACACTGCATTCGGTGTGGTGATGCAGTTCAGGCTAGCCAAACTACCCAAGTATATACAATATGCGCATCCGAAAAAATTCGTGCACTTCCGCGTTTAGGCTACCGACACCAGTTCTCCATAGACAACACCGGTACGGACCTGTTTTCAAAATGAAAAAATCCTTCCCCTCCACTGCAACCCCCGCCAGTACCCCAGTGGTCCGCTCTAGAGTCATACGCGTTCACGAATCCGTGGCTTTCCTAAATCCATCGCTTAAAATACAAGCCCAAAACAGGTTTTGTTTACCGGCTGCAAGCAAGTGACCGTTCGTTTATTCAACTCGTGACGGAATCGGCGAAACATTTCAGTATAAAAATGTTGCATAAATTCAGCGTCGTTCGTCCATACATGCCACTACCGCCTCATCATCGTATGCTCAATGGACCCCTTTCATCCGTCGACGACGAGTCAGCCCTGTTTGCGCGTCAGTAGCAGAAGCAGCAGCAGCGGCGGCGGCGGCGGCGGCGACGACGCCGACATTTTCGGCGGGCTTTTTTGAGGACGAATTTTCGGATTAGATGGACCCGATCCCGGGAGGTATAGATGATGGTAGTGAAAAAAGGCCCAGGATCAAAGAATCGTGCACAGAAATTCGAACTACAAACGCTGATAATAATACTGTATGCATATAGAAGTTGACAGATCAGGCACGGCTGTACATCGCTTACTGGAGCTGTACCGTTGCTCATTACAATATATTCTGCGAAGCATCTGGAGGTCGTGTCACTATTTGAGTATCTGCTACATACAGGAAATCTTGCAACAGCATTGTCTGTAACATCAATGTACTCAGCACTGGCCCCTTGATTCTCATTTGTTCTGAGAACACTAATTTTAGATTTTCTGTTCTAGTAGACTTGTGCTGCAGTACTGATTGGGTTTACGACTATTTGCTGTTCTTGTCAGTAGCAGATAATGATTGTAGGTGTTTGAAGAGTTTAATCTATCGAAAAATCTATGGTAATCTTGGCAAAGCAATGAAACCAGGCTAGCGCGACGAAATCAAACGCGTAAATCTGGTAACTGTTTCGTTTACCAGTCCATATGGGAGCAACCGATCAGTTGATGGCTGAGAAACCTGCGAGCAACATTGTCGTCCTTAAATGACCACTCGTGAATTCACTACCCGTCAAACCATAACTGTTCACCTCACAATCTCTCGCTCTCTCCCCCATTCTGCAGTGAATTTGTCTTCCTGTTCAGTAACCCGAGGCTGTCTGTCGGGTAAGAGCGACATATGTCTTTTCTCTCTCACTTCTTAGACCGTGGACACAGCGCTCTTTGCCCTGGGTTATGCAAGCTTTTTCCTGCAACTTGAATACTTTCCCTCACGACCTATAACGGATAAGTCTCCACCCCTGGCCTGGGCCTGGCAAACCGTTATACGATTAGTCGTCATAGTGAAAGATAAAAAAAACGAGCTGCAGGCAACTCTTTCGCGTCCTATCGTTTTTTTTCTCTCGGTGCTTTTCGGTGTTGCTCTGTCGGAAACCTGAGGTCGGAAACCTGTTCGAACGCGTCGCGAGATAGGAAGCGAATTCTAGCGAAGAATCGAATCTAAAGTAGTTTGCTTGGGAGTTCTGTATTTGACATCAACGCAACTGTTTTACATATAACCAACTTGTGGCCAAGTTAACATTGCGTAGATTTTAGTTCGCCGCAGCCGAAAAATAACTTAATTTTGTTCGAAGAAGTCCTAAGTGTTACTAAATTCTGTTTAATGTTCAAGTACGTGACAACTATACCGTATATCTGAAGAGCTTAATCTATCGAAAAAAGCTATGGTAATCTTGGCAAAACAATGAAACCAGGCTAGCTCGAGGAAATCCCGAGAGGTAACAACCGAATATTGACTTCTGTTGCAGAGATTTAAATTTGCGTCTCATTAGATGAAAGGAAAAGCAAAGGGGCGACAATGAACGATTCGTATTTACTCGTGTTCCTCTCTCTTTTTTCCCCACTCCGCCCTATTTGTCTTGGATTTTTTTATGCTTGTTCGAATGTAATAAATAGATTAAACTCATTATCCAGTTATTTGTGTATTTTGATGACAAAATTCGGTCACTTTCTTTCCAAGCATGAATATTGTAACTGGGTTTGATAGCACCCATCATTGGTTGGATTAAGTAAAAACAAGAAATAAACGGCAGCGATCATTATTATTAACAGCTAGTTATTTAATTGTCATGTCATTTCATGGGTCTGTTGAAGTAACGCTAGATAAGTCCGATTAAACCCACCTCACCCAAACCGTCCTCCGAGAGCAAGCCCTCAATGCCACACCCAAAAACAAATGGCTTCGAGCAATTATTCATATACTGCGAATAACTGAAGTGCTAAAAAAAAAAACATTTCAAAAAATGCCTCCGTAAATAGCTGTGGTTCGTATTATTATCGATTGACCCCAAGTGTTTGGAGTGCTTTGTAAGCTCCACCACTTTAGACTTTATTACTATAGAAACAGTGAAGTGCGCGCGTACCCTTTGTATTTACGACATCTTAAATTCTCAGTTCCTTCAAAACAATCTGTCTTCGTTCTAACGCATCAATTTATTCACTGTAATTTCAGTCGCTATCAGGATAGGACATTACATCTTTTAGAAGAAAGTGTTTGTACGTGTCACGTTCGAAATGTAACGTATGCCCTAATCAACTGGCAATCGGATGTTTTTTTATAACAGATCACACCTTCATTTTGTAATCTAATTTCTCGCGTTTTTCGTATAGTACTAGAAATCGGCGTGTTCGAGGCACTCGAAAGTGCGAAAACGAAGTTTCATCCGGATAGATATACTGTACAATTTATTTCCTTTTTCATTTGGATATTTTGTATTTTCTTAATATATGATAACCCACCTCTAATGCATCCATTATAAAGCTGGACAAATGTTAAGCTCGCCTTTTTTTTGCCTATCCAGCCGACATTTATCCTAAAACTTCTGTCTATAATAAGCACGCCTTCTGCCGCAAATAGCGCTCGCTATTCAACCACGTTGAGCATCGTCAAATACCGTCTTCGATGTGTTTGCATCATTAGGGTCCATAAATATAAACGCCATACGAACGCATTTTGATGAAGACACAGACCGTTGCACTTCGGTCTTCTGCAAAAGTCAACCCATTCTCTATTCCTGCTAAATATACATATCGATATTACGTAATATGTGTACCGCGTCTCCCTGTGTATACACAGCACAATGTGCCTGTAAGACTGTTCGCTCATTATGCATGTATTTATATCTCTTAGACGACGTCTGTCTGTATCACATCATGTCGTCCGTAACGAGATAGACGAGTGTGCTAATTAGTGACATATTCGTAGCATCGGTGAATAGACATTCATATAATTGCGTCTAGGTCTCTCACCGCTGGCCCCAGATTTAGCCAGCTGAGATCTGTTGTTGACTGGCGGCCCGTTCCCAGAAAACAGGTTTTCCCGCTGAGTCCAGGATCGTTCTTTAGCGATGCCTTCCAGTGCATTTCTATCGGCCTGAGAGGGGGTCCGAGGACGAGTCCTCACACTCTTCACTCGCGCTATTGGTGGAGACCGCGTCGAGTTGGGCTGGTTTGGTTTCGGCTTCCGTCTGAGTCTTCTTCGCGCCCCATCAAAACTTGTGGCATCCAAACAGTTCATGTCGTCAATGTTGCTGCTGCTGTTGTTGTTGAGGACGCAGGGTGCGAAAGTACCAAAACGCTGTAACAGTTGTTCCTACTGGTCCTATTGGACCTGTCAGGGGACGTTAACGCTGTTCGATTTGGTTTCCATGAGCGGAATAGGTGGAATCTCTATGTTCTTTTTTCGCAGATTTCTCCTGCGGTGAGCGCTGAAGCGAATTTGCCGCAGACATTTTTCTATGCTGCTCTTTTTCCTAGACGACGTCTGCCAGTAATTTGCTGCAAACATCTCGTACGGTTGTCGCTGATGAAAGCAGCTTTGGCGATAACTTAAGTCATCCTTTGTTCCTCCTAAGTTGTCGTCTATTTTGCCTACACGCCTTCGACGAAGCTGCGCGATTTTTTTAGGGAGTCCAATGTCACAGTCGTTCTCACTAAGAGACCACGACCGTCAACTGAAACCTTATGAATATACAGGGTGATAAATAAGGATGCGGTAAATTCATGATTTTGAAAATAGTGCTTCTCTGTACACCTGGACAAAAAAAGCTCATGATGAAGCATACGGAAGCTTGACTAGGGAACACTTCAGCAGATCAGTTTACTATATCATCCAAACCTCATGAAGGTGGCATTGCAAATCGAAACATATCCTGCATCTAAAATAAAAGGCGTCGTACCATAGAAATGGCCATCACTGTGACACATAAATATTAGACTATTCATCTGGTCAGTGAGCATTATTTGCTGCTGCTGCCCGTTAAATATAGCTAGATAAACTTTACTCGTTTAGAAAAGTGAACGAAATTTAATTTTCGTTACAACGAACCAAATAAGCCGTTCCCAAACATGTATATGAACCGCTGGTATATGTCCCAGTATCGGAATAAATTTAAAATGGCAGTATAGTCTACATCGCATAGTGTCCTTACGTAGCACGTAAGGACAATACGGCTAAACAAATGCAATTAATCACTTCCTTCGATATGGTAGAAAACCAATGTTGAGCTTCGTAACAGACGTCAGACCGATTTCTTTTTCTGGTCCTGGTATTCACAGCCCCGTTCCAGACAGTACACGCCTAAAACAGCCCATAGCTATTGCTGCACGACGGATATGTAGGCATAGTATAAGCGAATTGTACATGGTCGTCGACTTTGACTCCGATACCCCTAGGTCACCGAGCGCTGACTGGCCGACAGACCTGTCGTTTTTCTTGTTCAGATCAAATAATAGAAGTACGAATAACCCGTCCTTTATTCGCTCCTTTTTCCCTCTTGTTTTCTTTACAATAGCGGTTAGCTCGGTAACAAATTGTTTCGCATTGTAAGTTGTAGGCCGTCAGTGCTCGCCATCGTACAACAGCCCGGTGATTGCGATCAGTAGTATAAGATACCAAAGAGATTGTCACGGAGACGATCTCCAATGACTGTGCGTGAACACAGAATCCAATGTACACTATGGACCCGCCAAGCTGTTTATTTACGCCTAAGTTACCCAGGGTTCCGTATGCTTTGGATGCGTCGGGGTAGTCAATCAACAGGAATATGGATTTATAACGGCGACTCGGCGGAAATATTTGTGATCCTGTGGCGATGCTATCATGTGTCTTTAAGGTGGCGCGAACCGTAAAAACTACCGCGGGATGGATATTCTGATATCAGGATCTAAAGACTTACCCAAACAGAAGGCTGTAATAGTGAAATAGCTTGTGTTAAAGCACCAATGTGCTTTAGCAGAACGCAAAAGTCGCCCAGTTCTCTTTCTTCTCAAAATATATCTTTTTCTCTAAGAACGAGACTTTATACGGGACCCTACAGAGGCCTAAGTATAATCCCTACTTGGGGGTAGTTTAGTAGCTGTTCTTTCGTTAAAAAAAACTTGAGAGTTCTTCTTGAGAGGGAGAGAAGCCACAGCAACTGATACAAAACAAGCCAAATTTTCAAATGTATTTTCTGCAGATTTGATTCAAGTTGGCTATTCTGCTGATCACACAATAGCGCAATTGACGCCTGCTGCGACCTCCGATAATGCTTGCACCTTAAAAGAGTCTATATCGCTACCAATGTAAGTGTATCGCTGGAGATTCTATAGGCTGTAGTCATTTGTTTGTATGGATTATATGTTATGCCTATTTGGCCCTACCAGACGCCGAAGCTAGTGTAGTATCTCCGGGAGTAATGTTTTAATCTATGACCGACTACCAGAGGCCAATAGGAAGAGGAAGTGACGGATTAGAAGTATTTGGTGCTCTATGCGCCTATGAACGGTAGATTGTCTCGTACGCCGGTGCCGATGGAACATACGCCACCGAAAATGTTCAAAGCTTTATTTCGGTTTCGTATTATTAAATTGAGTAGATCAGATATGTATCTATTTTTACATTGTTATTGTTGCAACAGGATTCGGACCCCACTGACTGGCTGCGGAAAACTGTTATGGTCACCCTTCTTACATGACTGAATGCGCAGACAGACAATTTACCCCCCACTCAGCAGGAATGCGCACATTTAAATGAGAGTTCTCGCTAAGCCTGTTTCGTGCGGTGGATCCCGAGCAGAAAACATTTCTTAGATTCAATCTCGAAAATACGTATTATACTATGATATAATACAAATCTTTCACATTAAGGTAGCAATCGTTAACAACCCTAAGGTTAGTTTACGTCAATATCTAATGCGGGCGGAGAATTTTAAACGAACGTTTTGTGTGAGATTTTTGAAAATGTGTTTTTCTGCTGTCGCCTCTATTTTGCATATACTAACATATCCTTGATATATACGTATATAGCAATTTTATGTTTTTTTCGTGTTGTGTACTTCATGCCGATGGCATCCCCAGTTTAGTACAATTGGGTTCTTTCTGGCCGATTAACACCGCTGACTTGAGTGCTCTAGTAAGTTTCTTTAGCGGTTGCTGACGAGATCCTAAAGGAGAGCGAAGCAGCGACCTTAGCGTTATAAATGCGTAGTCCTCGCAATATCAATTTGTTAAAACGATGTATTCTTTAGCTGACCAGTGATCTCGATCAAATTTACGGTATTAACCCTCGACGGCAAGCTACAATATAATACCGTAGCCGCAGAATCTATTTTTTTCCAACGAGCACCTATTTTTATTCTGGTACCAACTGACAAAGCCATACCCTACTCTTCTATCGAACAAATTCGCTATCAACCCACCCTTTTGAAAGTATCTCGATGTAACCTATTTTTATTGCCCACTAGACTCAGAAACCGATTTTCTAGCCTTTCCCCCCTGCGTTTATTCACGCATCGCAAAAATTATCTAGGTATAAAGAGGACAACGAGCACATAGATTATTATTATTATATATATTATCAGCCGACATGATCGCAGACATCACGCCTTCACTTGGTTTTTAGGACCAATTAGTTCCTCTCCTTCTCCTTGGTATTTGTTCTTGCTTCAGTTTAGGGCAACTTGACGTCCTTTGCAGACGCTGCTACACGCCTTGATCGGTATATAGATTTGGGTATTTACTTTTCTCTTTTCCTATTATGTCTATCCTACTATTTTTTATGTACCGATCTACCGTCCTTAGTAAATATACGTTTGAAGGAAATTTATTAGCAATTGAAAAATTGTCTGACCTGTTGTTGCCCGCGGACTCTGATTGATCGTTAGCCTCATCTTGCTAGCAGACGAATTTTACTCTATATATTCGGTAAGATTTTGGTAGGTGTCACTGAGTTAGCATCTGCACTTATTGCCTCTCTTACCTCGGTATCCTCTTATTGCTCGTGGGACGATTTCATTCTAAATAAATATCGACGGTTGCTTTCTGCTGCTGCTGGCTATTTTATCGGCCAGATTCATCTCTACTCAAAAACATCAGTTTTGCTGATGCCGATATCGCTGGTTTGTATTGTGTCTCGGATCGAGTCGAGTTAGGCTGTTCTTGGCCTACCGGGAATTTTGCATGTTCTACAAAAGAGACCTGATACCGAAACGGGCTGGACGCAGCCTATGGGGGCAGGATAGACAATCAGCTATTGTAGAACTTGTCGATCGGCACCGGCAGACACTGGATGTGTGTATCAACTACACAGATTGCCACAACCTTATGTTTATTGTGGTAGTAATACATCGTGATCGCAAAAAATTATAGATCTCCTTGGTGTGCCCTCTATGGCAAGGCGAGAGGGAACAAGAAGAGAACTCGCGTAACAAAGAAACACGATAGGTCATGATTGTCGCCATAGATTGTTGCAACAGAAAATCAGACGTCTCAATTTAACTGTGCCGCCATGTCGAAAGAGACAGCGCGAGAATGGAACCGAGAGAGAGGGGGAGGGGTGGGGGAGAGGAGGGGGGGGGCAAAGAATGGGAGGATATGCGAGGTGAGCACGCTTTTAACGATGAAAACAGTATTGAAAGGATGCCTTACTCCGAAGGCGTTTGCACGTTCTTCACAAGTCTCTGTACTACTCGCGGCATTGGGAAAACGAGATGCAAAATGTAGACACCTATGATACTACATGGTACTATTGATGAGTGCAGGCTTTAGTTGATATTCGTCGATTTGTGTCTAAGTGAAATGGAACAGGAATCAGTGCCGTCCGCTCGTTTGCTATCCACAAGATCAGCTGGGATCACCTATAAGCATTACAGATCGTCACACAGGTGTAATGACCCCCCGACGCACGCTAGGGTGCTTGTTCGCCCGTGGTCTATAATATATGCATATGTACAGGTATAGATGATTAAAGGAGTCGCAACACAGTTCACCGCATAGCCTCGTCTACTTCCACCCTGTCTACTTTCAATCTTGACTGTTCGTTTCCTTTTTAGCTTTGAGTTCTCCATTACACATGTCAATGGACGTTGGTATTGTGTCAATGTATATGTGTGTTCCTTTTATCGTGCATTGTATTGCACTGTCACGCATATGTTGTAGAGATCTGCTCGTTTTGTGCTAGCATCGGTCGGCGCCGTTGACTGCGTAGCTTTGCCTACTTTCATGGAATCCTCTCGGACATATCGCCCTATAGTGATAGTGTTGATGACAGGCATCAAAGGCTCATCGATCTTTACCCCCCACCCCGGCTATGTGCCTATATATATATATATATATATATATATATATATATATATATATACAACACAAAAACAGATATTTCAACAAAATTCTCCTGCGAGTTCTAGAAGTGTCACCCCCCTGGCGGTCATGTTTAATCAATATGACTAGCCTCTATTATCGCCACGATTACAAAGTCAGTTCGAGATTTAAACTTCTCCCTAGTAATTTTTACAATATTTCTATTTAATCCGCCATTAACTTGAAATAATAATCGCGCGTCAAGCAGTATTGATAGGTATTTTCCATTACATCCACGTAAGCTGTTGCTTAATCACTGTAGATTTCGAACCACTGCAGTAAATTTCGAACCGATGGCAAGCCAAAAGTTTTGAAAATTGAAAGACTCAAAATGGCCGAAAGGTGCAAAAAAGCGTAGGAAGTCTCAAAGAGACCAACTGGTAGAACTTATCTCAACGAAATAATGGACAATGGATATTTTGCTTTTCAAACAGCCGATCATTTTTATAAAGAGACAATTATAGTTGAGTCATTTTGGTAAATCTTCAAGCCGCTTAAATCTAAACTCTATAATCTTTAGGTTTGTCTTTAAAAAACATTCCTCGTATTTTTCAAAAACCATATAAAAACGACCATTAATTTCAGTTAAAAAAAAAAGTTCTTACCTTGCGCAATGACCTCCGACGAGATAAATGCACCGTCTTCTCATGACTTTGTACTTGTGGTTTAGAGATGATTAGCTTTTTTCAGTGCCAAAAATAGCGGATGAACGAGATGCAATCTATCTGAATTCGAGTACCCCACCCTATAGATACCCTATATAGTTCGTATTCAGCTTTTTCCTTATTGAGCTACATCCTGATCATGAAGAACTAAGCAATGTTTGACAGGAACGATGAAAAACCATGAAAGAAAATGTCAAGATCGCTTACGGTGATCGACCGACTGCACCCCTCTGTTTCGTTAACGCAAGTTTCAATAGTACCACTTGTCGCGATCAGTCCGTAGAATGTCTAATAACCTGGGGGTAGGGAGTGATCTTTCGAGATTGAGCGACGGACGTAACTCATCAATTTGTATTCAATTCTCATGCACATTCATATCAATCTAATGTCGAGTTCACTGATGATCAGACAAATTTCTCCGGGTGCTGTGGCTATTGAAGTGGCAAAAACATGCATTTCTGCTCCCCGCCACATGACGTGTCACCAGCCGGCACCAATTTGTTACGATATTCGTAGAAGTTCTAGTTAATACGGACAAGAAGGCCAGTATGGGCAAATATGCTGCTGGCTACTGTTGTGATGACCTGTTTAAGAATGTGTTTATCGCTTGATTATTTTTCGCGATCTCGTTCGTTAGGGGTTATTGTAGGACAGTTTATAGGCGCTGGCCTACTCTGTGCTTGTTGAGAACTGGGTCCATGTTGCACGAAAGTTATCGATTGGGAGCGGTTGAAGCAGGAGTGACGAACTTCAGGCTAAATGTGGGAACGAGGTAAAATTGGGACATTTTTCAGTATCACATTGTTCATCATATTTAGAATAGCTGCAAGGTTGAATCCGTGCGGGTGCATATCGGTGGGCATTATTTTTTTACTTGTGCCAGGCCATTCGGATCGGTAGTAACTGACAAGTCGTATTCAATCGAGCTTCACTTTGTATTATTTCCGGAAACTGACGGTCGGTTACTAATCCTATTTAAGTATTTACGCTTACGATTTCGATCCTTTTACAAGATTTTAATTTAGCTAAGTCATTCCTCAAACCCAGTGATTAATTCTAATATAGGCATATTACAATGAACTGTGCTTGGGTCACTACGCATCCTTGTAAATCCTGTCGTATCACAATGCGCCAAAAAACACTTACATGAAATTTCTCAAGATGACCTGGTATCATTTATTTTTATCGTCCTTTGTCCATATATGTCGCTAAGACTTAACCCCATAATAACACGTACGAGTTGAGGAAATTTCATGTGCCTTTAGTATTGTTGGATAGCACCCGATAGCCGAAGTTCGCCGGGAAAGCTGTTCGGCCTTCTCGTTATAGTTGAGCCTCTGTTCTTCAAACACGCAGGCCGTAAAAAGAACGTAGTATAACATCGTACGAAACAATTTTTACAATAGCGATGCTAACAACGCACATCTTACACCCGCCGCCAATAAACAGACAATCAAAAACAATGGTGATGATGATGATGATATGGATAAAACAACTCAGCGCGATATCGCGCAGATTGAAAGAAAGAGAGCGCGGGCTTCTCGTCACGGAGCTCTAAGGCATCCGGACACGGAGCTTTATAGAAGAGCTAGTAGAAACGTTAAGTCTCTGCTAATCTGTTGAGTGGAGTCAAGTGGAGTGATATAGGCGTCCGTTCAATGGTGGGGCGTCGATTATTCGGCTGCTAGGGTTACTACTACCACTGCAAGACGCGTACACAGAGGGGTACAGACGTTCTGGGTGTCGATCCGCTAAGCAAACCCCGCTGTCATAGGCTCGTTAGCGAGCAACGTCTGACTGTCAATGATCTTTTGGACTGACGCCCAAAAGATGTTCTGGATGGTCTTAGCTCATTTTGATCTGGTTTAACAGCATCTTCGAAAAAACGCTCCGTGTTTGGAGAGCTCAGGCATAACGTTGGTGGCTTTCGCAGGTTCACGTCTATTTATTATTGTCAACGATGACATCGCGTCCACATGGGACAAAAGCATCGCTATCCCCTGCTGAGAAGGTTTCGTAAGCAAGCAACTCGAAAAGAGCTAGGGACATTGAGTGACCACTTCATCGTGGCTGGCAACTGCTGACTATCGCGCAGAGAACGTCCATTTGTACGATATCTTCGTCACTATAGGAACTCCTCTGTAGCATGTGGTGTTCATCTATAGTATGGCAGTCGCTTGTCACTGATACCGAGTCGTACATAAGGCGTACTCAAAGGCAGCTTGGCAATTGGCTTCGAAAGAACGGTCGGAAAAAACCTACGATGATCTCTACTCGCTCGTAGGGAATGAAGAGAACAGGCAGGCATGCTAGACCAATGAATGATTGCAGACGCGATGAAAACGTTTTACAGGACATTATCCACTTGAGAAACTATGTAAGCCGCGTATATTGTTATGATAAAGTGGGTTTAAACACTTCTGCCGGTATCGCTATATGAGGACGCTGTAAGAAGTCGTATTTGCATAAATAGTCGTTTCTGTAATTACACCATATATAATGGGAATATTAGTGTTTGGCAATTGGATAATCTAGAGTTCTATAGTAGTATAACGATGCCAAGACATCTCTCAGCAATACCTATATATACCAATAGTGTAAAAACGCTTTTCTCAACTGTACACAAATAGGATGCTGGAAGTCTAAAACAATTCCCGGAACATACGTTTACCACCCGCCAATGTACTCCTAATAAGGTAATACAGTCAGTCACCCGTCATCAACGAGCTTGACTCTTTGGAGTTTCAAGTGGTAGACCTAGAACAGCATCATATCGAAGCCTTATACAAATCGTCGTAACGGTCACCGCAAAACTCGTTACTGGCTACGCTTAATTTCGTGTTTTTGTGACGTAACGTTTCCAGTACGCCATTGAATTTCTTCCAAGGCGAAAATACGCATCTTCTTTTTACCGACTGACAGTTTGCGTTCATTATACACATTCTGAATTGAATCATATCCTTCGAAGTCGGTTGTGGAAAAACAATAACGATTAACTATGAGTTCATGGCCTTGACGTAATTGATATAGGATCAATCCGTGAAGGAACGTTCATTTTGTCTCGTGTGCAGTAATTGATTTGGAGGTCTTTAGGCAAAATGATCAGAAGTACTAGCTAAGCATGTTCAGGTACGTAAACATACAACGAGGAGCATTCTAGGGTAGTCGATATTAATTAACTAGGTAGAGTTTGTTAGCATTTTCAGTTCACTAATAGAATATCAGGCGAGCCTGAATCAGAGTCCCCAAAACCAGGTTTTTAGCTATTTTCTTAGCTGAAAGCTTAAAAAGCTGAAACCTTAGAAAAAGTTACTTAGTTAGGCAGGCATTTGTTTGCATCTAGAAATATGAAAAGTGTCAGTTATTGTTCCGGCGCTTGTTTACAATTCCTCTTTTTTTTCTTAACAAGCTTCTACGCCGATAATGATGATAACGGCAACGACACGGATCACAGGTAGTTCAAATGTTTTGATATGAGGGTTGTAATGATAAGTTTCACTGATACACTAGCGGCGGAATGATGATGAAGAATTAACGATGTTATGGGCAAACTCTAGAAAACAAAAAGGCCTAAGTTGCATTTAAGTCTGCATTAAAGAACTTCGTCCTTCTGCATGTGTAATTTAGCTTAGAGTATGATTTAAAGAAATTCTACTACTAAGAGATCCGGCATTCGGACGTGCTTCTCTTTACCCCTTCACTTGCGCCTCCACACTTACTGACATAGAGTAACTAACTACAACAGTTGTTCATGCAGACAACAGGCCAGCTTCGGACAGCAGACTTCAGTGCGTGTCGCGGTTTCATCTTATATTGGCTAAACGACCTGTGTCGGGTCGCTTATTGATACGGCTGTACGCCCTGATGGGGTGCCTAGCACTCGCAAGGGTGCATCGTGGAAGTATTGCCTAGTTAGTAATGCTCGGTCAACTACATATGTTTTAATGGTAGCTATACTAGGTTCAAGGAATCCAAGCGCGACCCGTAATCATTCATCATCTTAATCGATCAGGACTGCGCCTGTTTCCCTTTGATCAATCGTTGTCAATGCATAATAACTTGAGAAGTATGAGAAGCAACGGTAGACTGGCGCACTCCGTTCAACTGTGACTAGTATTAAGTCCGGATGTCCTTGCTATTGTAGTCCTTACAGAATGCGACGGGTTAGTACGGTAGCTGTTGATCTCCCTGTAACAATCGTATGAGGATAGTACTTCCATGTTATACACTGATCAATACAATTGAACATAGAGTACAACTGTGAATAGGTGTTATGCAAACGATGTGAGTCTGCTCTACAAGATAACTATACTGATGATACGCATACTATGTACTATGATATGAGTCCCTAAACACAATTCGTCGAGGTGCGAGCTTCGTGGGGTAGCTACGACGGTCGGATGGATTCAATGACCAAACAATAACTCCTGTCTCTTTGCTATTAGTTTACATAGTGCTTCTGTTAAGATACAGGATTCCGATTTCTGTGATCGATTTCGCGTTGTACAGATTGATGTCACCGACTCTTTAATCTCGTTCCCCACGGGAATGAATTAACGATGACGAAACAGTGGCAAATGGGTGCAGATGTCAGGGTCTGTGTCACCGTCTAGCGAGGTTCTTCGCTGCTTTCTGTTTTACGCATCCTCTGACGCCATAGATAGCTCTATGGTGATCGTTGAAGATCGTCTTCGTATCGGAATACAGATTGTGGTTAGGCGCTGACGAAATCCGATAGAATATTGTGCGTTAGGAGATAGTTTTTGTGGTATTGGTGAAGATTATCCCAGAGGATCACAACTGAATTGGGCCAATTCAAATATGATATTATAGGTGCTTCATCAACGCTTATAATTTACCTCTATGTAAACCTCAAACTAGCTAATATACAGCACCGTAAGGTGCATTCCCATTAGGGTCCTTCCGAAATGTAAAGCACACAAGACTACACGGTAAAGTAGACTTTAATAATCTCTCAGCAACCAGGCGAAACGATCTAATCTAGTAAATGTTTCATATTTTAAATCCAACAAGTGCTAGCTAGATCGAAAAGAAAAAAAAAGAAACCAATGTTATATACGTTCGGATTTAAACCTAGACCACAACGTTTAATAGCTACCATGTCAATATCGTACTTAGCTGCTACGGAAATATCGACGCGACACTGTATCAACATGCAGACACGATGACATGCCAGCGCCACACGATACGGTGCGAGACCTCTGTTCACTCGCTGTGACAATAGGGTACGCAAGCAAGCAGCTAGACCCAGCGTTTTGTTGAGCGGTGCGCAGAGCAACCGACCTGAACTAACTTTTACACTGAGAGAGAATGCAGTGATTGATTAGCGCGAACTACTGACGTTCTACTGAATACCCGTTCTGTGGTGGCCTGTATCTTCTCCATGTGTGTATCTACCTGCAGCGGAAGGTGCGCATCTTCACTATCTGACCTGCCAAAAAATAGGTAACCGGGGATGTCTCACGAATCGCTGGTCTACAGCCGTAGATTCGTACTCGCAGCTTGGAGCTTTGCAGGAGTTCCGGTCTGCTGAAAGGATGAGGTATACTTCCAATACCGTATACGAATGTCAACTTATCTCTACGGACCTACCTTTTTTTCTGTGAAACCTGTCTGTGCCTACTATAGTTTGACTGGGGTCGAATCCTTTTTGCCAGCAGACACATGTACATTTTGTTCACTCTAGATTAAATTTCTATTTTGGTGCAGAGCCTGTACGCCACCCGAAGCCCGAAGACATTCGTGCTTGCTTGAATAGACAGCACCGTACGTAGATAATGAATGGAAAATTTTACTAGTCCCTCCGGACTGACGATAATAGTGGGCAAGCAAGGCAGAAGTGCGGATCAGTACTTATTAGTGCTCAATACACTAGACCAATTTGTAGTAAACATGTATGGCACATCCTTGCGCGATCGGACTGACCCGTTTTCTATCGAGAATGAACATCCCTCATGTCGAGGGCCTTGCCATCCTCGATTGAAATGACCAATTTGTTAACTGTGGTTGCTCAGTCAATATATTGTAGCAGCGGCGTTCGGACCATGGAAGCAAGGGAATGTGCAAGAGATTACAGATGCACAAGCAGTACCTGTTGCATAATGTACCCCTACCCCCCGTCATGAAACCTCATCATAGATGGATCATCCAGATGCGGTCGGAGAATGCATGGTTCCTCAATCGCTTCAACGTCCATTTCTGACCCCGACTCGTTGCTCATAGCCTGTGCGGGCTTTTTCGTTTGGTAGTGAATCTTCGGCACTGGCAGACGGACAGTGGTATTCTAGGAACTCCAAGTTGTGTCCCTAGGGAAAAATAAGTACAGCTCATTTTTACATCATACCGGATGTCCTATTTCAAATCGGGTCGCGTCGCGTCGCGTAGCGATCTGCAATGACGTGATAACCGATATGATGCCAGCTGCAGTGAAGGAATGCAGTTTATATAGGCCTATAAAATATATGAACGAAGGCCGAAAACGACCGGCGGCTGACAGCAATGATTGGTTCGTTCCGATATATTCGAGAAAAAAAAACCGCTGCAGCTTATCAAGTTAAGAACAAGGATAATAAATATAGAAGAAAAACAATACTAGAATATTGTTAGTATGAATCTTCTCTGTATAGCATAGAGTGATTTTGGCACAAATAAGACGTTGTGCATTATATTTAACATTATATACTATAGCATAAAAGACTAGGTTGTTTATCGGAATCTAAATATAAATCAAAAGAGTTTCTATGCTATGTTCTTCGTACCCTATAACGGCGTAGCAGGAGTTCATTGTTACTGTTATATGTATATAAAGTCCAATATGATACGGTGTTCTTTGAACAATATTGATATTCAAGAAATCATCTATTTATTACGTCATAGTTTATTATTAGGCATCCGGATTTGAGTATTTGTGATATAGCATATCGGACCCAAATTGGCATACGTTCTTTCGGCCAAACCCACTTCACATACAATGAATTTAGTTCGACGATGGAAAAAAGGCGCAATCCTTATAAATCTCTAAGTACTTTGGATCTTTTTATAATTTTTTTGGAATTGGATAATCACTGATTTGCACTCTGAAAATTTTATCTACTTGGTAATGATGTAGAAAATAGCTAATTGTTGCTTCTGTAGCTGGTCAGTTTCTTGGTAGTCGAGGGTTAAGGGGAACTGTTAATGGATAATTTTTTTTGAGAAACGTTATCTTAGCCCTGTTTACAACTTACAATGGAAGCACGTAACTACTGCTGCTGCGTCAACTTTCCTGTGAAAGACATTTGAGAATTATTGACAGTATTGAAATGATTGAAAAGTTGATATTTTATTCCACACGATGTATAAATACTTCAGCTAATTTCTCTCAGAGACACACGATGGGTAATCAATTTCGATGCCGAACTGCTGTGCTCAGGTACATGAAGACAGAAGATGAAAAGTTTTCCATAGTTCTTCTCAAAACTCACATCGACGTTGTATCGATAATACCGTAAACACGCTGCGAAGCGATGCTGCTCTTTCAAAATAAAGTTTGTTAAACATCGCGAACAAGTGTTTGCCCCCCTATGATGCCATCGTTTTACACCAATATCGTAGTGACATATCTGACACCCCTTCACGATTACGATGATGATAATGAAATGCTAAATCGCTGCCGTCAATTGAGTCGTCGGAGCTTCGAAGTGCCTGCAGAAGAAAATCCACCGCGTGATCTCGAGTTGCAGTTCACCCTCCCCCCCCCCCCCCCCCCCCCTGCACCACGAGCCGCGTATCCTTGCTCGAATTCCCTGGCTTAAAGTGATTCAACTCTATGAAATCCAAGAATACAGCAGCCGATCAAGCGACTCTCTAAGAGACAAGTATAAATATCCAAATCCTCGTAAAGCCGTGAAAACATTTGCCCTCGAGATCAACGGGAGTCAGAGAATTCCCCGGAGGGTGCGATCAGCTCGACTAAGCAAGCGCTCAGGCCCAATCTAGAGACTGTGAGCGTACATTGCGTTTTCTATCGGTCTGTATGTGTGTACTTAACCTAGAATAGTTCCCACATTCTATGTTGGTTATGTTATGTCTGCGTAGTAGGACGAGAGCGACGTTCCTGAATCGGACGACGACGCCGCCGCCGCCGCCGCCGCCGATTTACAGTCGGACAACATGAGACAGGTATCTAGGAAGCTAAATATACAAGCGCATTCTAGAGCGATTCATCTCCTTCTAGTAATGCCAGCCTCAGCGGGTTGAAGACCTTAAGCCCTATGACTGAATCTAATGGTTGTAGTAGTAGTAGCAGCAGCGATACGGGCATTACTAAAGGAACTAATGTTTGCGGTAGAGTTACGATCTGCAGAAGTAAAGATGATTTCGCACGTTCGTATGCTGTTAGGTTTTGGCCCTTGGTTCGTCGCAAAGGCCAAAACCACCAAAATTACCCTAAGCAGTACAGGAGTAGTTTGTTGGGAAATGAGCACCGCTGGAGACACGATTCAACTCTGCGAACACAGTCTAGAGCACACAGGGCCCTTACGGATGAGCTGGCCCAGCGGGGAACCGGGATGGATTGGGTTCACTGTCTGAGCCGAAGTGCTCCAGAGTACTCGGGAATAGAGATTCGACGAAGAAGATCCAGGACTGGGAAGATCAAGTTCATCCTGTCCATGTCTGGTTCGGTTTTAGGACCAACTAATACCAGCAGTAATGGTGTCAGCTTGAGAATGCCGACTTGTATAACATGTCGGAACAGACTGCCCGGGTGGGACGGCGGCACAATTCGAAGATAGAAGAATAGAACAAACGTGTAATACTTTTCCTCGAATTTTCTCGTCACTACGTTGATATTGTCGCGATAATAGAAATGGGAATATGCCGAAGATTTTGAATAAGGTATCGTAATTAGGCTCGCAGTAGCTACAACTTGTGTCCATATGTAAACATAACGAACTTTATTCCTGCTCGATTCCACCAATAGCGGCATCCGTTCGAATTGTTGACTGACTACCTAAATCTATACTTCCTAAAAACAGCAAAGCGTCTGCTCGGTGATGCCAAACCCATTGGAAACTATTCATGACTTCAAGTGGCCTACGAATTCGCTTTTCTTCTAACTTCCATTTCTGAGGTTGCCCCCAGCCAGTGTAGCACATCCATCTACATCAGATACGTGTGACGAATAAGTTAAGCTTATTTTTGCCGTTGGTTAGCTGTTCAACGTCGTTCGCTCAATGCTTACCGCTTCTCTTCTTACCTGCCCATATACTGTACCACGCATGAATATAATGTACTTTGTTCTTTACTAGGCTACTAGTCGAGCGTGCAGCCGACTAGAGTTCTTTTTTTTTTTTCTTTGAATATCTTTCTTTTGCGCATAGTTAACTTTTGTCTCCGGCTGTCTCCTTGGTCGCTGTTCGAGTTTGCGTGCAGACCTCGACTAACCCCCATCCCCAAGAGACCTTTTCCTCAGCCAGGTCGATGTAGATCTCAAAAGACAGGTTAAAACGGCGAACTTCTTGAACTTGAACCGACACAAAAAGGAACGCTTAGAATTTGACAGAGAACAATAACGCTAGATTCGATGCACTTGCCGTTTTCCTGCTACCTGCCCTAAACTACGCATCCTATTGCGCCGACATGATATGTAACGAAACCTCAGAAGGCCAGCCCTGCATGTTCTCTTTCTTACTTTGTAAGACCTGCAGAAATTTCCGTCATGCATTTCGGGTGGTCGGACCACCGTGTAAGCAGACGCTGCACCAACTCTCTGAGACTGCAAGAGTCACTGAATATGAGCCTTCGCTCTGATCTGCTCGCGGTACGAAAGCAATTGAACGAGACCCCTTGCTAGCAGTTCTCCTTGCTCCAATAGTGGAGAACGGCAGCGGAAAAGAAACCTGCTAACCTTCCTATATATGTGTGTACCATGCGGCAAAGCTTGCAGTGGTACATAGAGAAAGCAGGAACCTGGCGTCAGAATAACTAGTCTGACAGACTTGTCGATATACCGGAGTTTGAACTGGTTCTAGCACAGACAATGGCACTCCACGTCACCGAGAAGGACGTGGTTTGCATACGAGCCAATGAGGATATCAAGGAGTACTGATGTAGTAGCAGGCAACTGCGGCAAGTCGAAGAAAG
Source organism: Varroa jacobsoni (assembly GCF_002532875.2). Taxonomy (NCBI): domain Eukaryota; kingdom Metazoa; phylum Arthropoda; class Arachnida; order Mesostigmata; family Varroidae; genus Varroa; species Varroa jacobsoni. The sequence continues at coordinate 98,676 of NW_019213641.1, forward strand.
GCGAAAAGGCTGTGAAGTACTTGATTGGGTGCAAATTGCCCGTATCGAGAGCATTTTCCTGATTGAGATCCGCACCTATTCGCTCAACGCTAAGTGTGTATATCTCGATGAACCTTTATACCTATAAGATGAGCAAACGATCCAAAGTACTGCTTCAGTTTTCGTCGACGTGGGCGAAAATGGACATTTTATGCATCTAGCCAGGGTAGGCTGACTCTAGTGGATCGAGGCCTCAGTACTGTAGAATGCACCGCGCTCCGTTACTTGCCATGGCTGCGAACTTCAAGCGATCGAGCCTGCTTTCTTAGTGAGACGTTACTTATGATTTTCGCCGCTTTCGCTGATTCGACAAAAAGGAAAAGTGCAGTTTTTTTGTCGTTCGCTTTCAAGAAGGTGAACATGATGGATTGGCCACGCTACACCGAGATTGCAGTTTGATTTAAGTTTAACTTGTGAAATTCGTACCGATCAGACTAAAGAAACTATCTGAATAATATATAATGAAACCAGCCTGAGAACGGACAGGTACGCTTATCTTGGTCGGTCATAGTCAGGAAATGTTCCTTCGAGAACACGCATTATAATGTGTAACCTACGCGTTAAAGGTTACGCGTAAATATTCCTGAGGACAAAATTTTTTTCTATTTGAGAATGTCAGCGAGGATATGCAAGCTTATGCCGATTGCTTCTGTGCGTTTCAGACAGGTCGAATAAGCTAGCTTTGCAGAATTATATGCTAGGTGGGCCCTGAAGAAAGCAAGACGCAGGACAAGTTTATCGACAGCCTAGCCTGTTGAAATCTATGCGACACTGCTATTTAATTGCGAGTTCAATGTTCTAGTGTAGAGTTGAAATTAATAGTTTATCATTGTTTGCCTTAGCAGTATCGTGTACGGGGAGCGTTCTTAAATCTTTTCCAGATTCCAGCCTAACGGTTCTTCGAAGCCATACCAAAAAACGACCCACATGTGCTGCCCGAAAGAACTATCCAATAAAAACACTGTCCCTTTAATTCTAACGCACAACTTAGCTGTGTCCTTCTTTGGCCACAGATTAGCAAAGCCATAATGCAGTTCCACTGACGTACTTCCAGGAAAGAGTTTACGCAAACTGACACGGTCGGAAGTTATCACTCCCTTGCGTCAAAGTCTTTCCATGAGAAAGCAAGTTTTATCCAACATTTGTTCTAGAAACATCCTTTTTTCAAATGTCTGTGATGGGATGACAAAATCGGCCCCTGTTTGTTGATTTGCTCCCTCTAGGCCGGCATCTCTCACAGCAGAGTCACTATAGATTCATGACTACTAAAGAACTTTGAAGATGGTTCTGAGTCACGCAAAGTGTGCCCACAATGACTCGAACCAAAACAAGAGAGCGCCGAAAAGACGACCAGCTAAGCCCCTTCCCGATGTGGCTTTTTTTTTTGTTGTTGTTGTCTGTAAAGCCCTTCATATATCAGCGTATGGCTTGCTAAACATGTTCGGTTATCGCTGTTACACTAACATGGCAACAGGGACAATCATTTTAGCATGAAAAACTGCTCAGTAGAAGAGGCGGCGAGAAGAACTTTTGCAGGGGTGCTGTGAGAGCAAACATTGAAAATACGACCAATCAAGCATCCAAGCAAGGGGCAGTCGAACTCGCATTCAACCGCATGATAACGTTTAGCCAATGGTGCGTCTTCGTGGATGCATTACTGGCTACTAGCCGATGGAGATCTGCAGCGCAACATCGGCTGTAAGCCGCTATCTGTGAGATTCTGTGGGAATGCACGCATGCGAAGATATCACCCAAAACATGAGCATAACCTCAGTCATAAGCGCAACTCTCGTGCATAGCTTCGTCACATCAAAACTGGTTCTACCACTGTTCGAGGTAGCACGAGCTGTCAACTGTGTGAATCATTAGAAAATGGCTTTCAGCATCGCCATTCGAACGTGGTTTTTGATCACTACAGGAGTTTATACAAGCGCAAATGCCCTCTAGCCACTAGAGTAGTTGTCGAGCTCAGACAACACAATCGACTCAATCATCTTCAAAAACATTTGCTCAACTAAATGCTAACAATAAGTTGGCACACGATCGAGTAACTTCACAGAGAAACTTCGTAACGGAATAATTATATGCGTATGCGTCAGGACTCCCATACCCGCTATCGTAGGGCGCTATTAGACGAAGAAGATCCCATAGCCGCTAACAGCTATCGAGACGGTACGATATGTGTCTATGGAACCAGAATGTGTTGGCGATTAAAACTAAGGGACAAGCTAGGAGGAGTTAGGAGGATGGACACAGCCAGCCCCTTGGATATTCTCTTTGTGACAGTATAGAAGTATTTATAACGTCGTGATTTAGATCAGGGGACTGGCAACGAGCCCTGTTCGTACCAATGCGTTGTAGTTATATAAGTATCTTACAACGATCAGAATAACCACAATGGGAAAAGGAATTATCTAAATTTGGAAGTTTTGTTATTACAACTGCTTTAAATGGACAGATAAAGTATCGCAGACGCAAAAAGAGATGTATGTTATAGTGAAAATTAATAGCTATCAATGGCTATCTAACATCTTTTAGACTAGATTGCAGCGCCGAGAGTTACGTCATCTATTTAGGCCACATTCATTTAACCTTCGACAATGTAAATACCGCAATATGTCCTGCCCCAGCTGCTCAAAACGGGATTGAGCGTAAGGTCTTTGGACGAACACTCTCAACCGTGTAGTACACGCGTACGTAGAATAGATTGATGTTTCTAAACGCTTTCCATATAGAGCCTACAGTTAATGTCTAGACAAGCTAATAAATATAATAATGGCAAAGTTAACTCTGTATTCGAGACCAGAAGTTATTTGTTTATAACAAAAAAACAAAAGATTTAAACACTTCTAACTTAATTTGCTTGCTTTATCATTAACAATATATCGGCCCTTAAGTTATATACGCTCCGTTGAAGGGAATTCTCTATACCGTCTGTCTTCTCTTGCGTAGTAAGCAGAAAAATTAAACTGAGTAACGGTTTTTGAAACAGAAAACCTTGAACTTAGTCTTTCTTATGGGTACCTTTTACAGCTATCTTCGAAAAAGAAGCCTGGTAAACATTTCTAATTTTTTTCTAACTTTTTATTAGCAGCATGCAACCAGTCAGTCTCATCCCCCCAAGCCCCTGCTAGTTGTTAATCTGTTTTCGCATGCCCTTCTGCATTTTTTGCCAAGTTTAGCAATTTGCATGTTTCTACACATGAATCTTCTTCACAATATCATCAGGAGCTCTATCTGAAAGTGCCATTGAACGATTCGGCACGGAACTCGGTCATATTCAGCAGTATTTTCGCGCACATGAGCATCTGAAGCAGGCGTACTGGTGATTATTGTCAGTTAGCTCTGTCGAACTACGAAACCTTTTGGTAACTCAACACTGCACCCATTGAATTTTTCAACGAAACATTGTTTCAGTGCTGAAGAAGGATGACTTCGCCTTTAGGGTAGAACTTCGCGCAGAACTTCTGCGGGTTACTGACTGTTAACTGATTAGAGGCGATATTCGAATGCACCCTTGCAGATACAGTATTCAATTTTTCCTTACTTACAGGTTTAGGATTTATGTGTATCGTTTAGAAGGAATATCTTTACGAGCCAACCGGAAAATCGGGATTCACGCTTTTAGATGCATAGTATCGTATTCCTAAACGAAGTAGTGGTCATCTAATTTAAATAATACTATATAACATTCGTTTGCCGAAGAGGTTCTTGGTCGTTCAAGGCACCCTTTGTCGATGAAAAAACAAGAATAGTTATTATCGTTAAGTAACGACGACCCTAGCTGAAACCAGTTGCACAAAACATTGCCGTACGCTCACCCACTTTCCTCGATTTCTCGTAGACAGGTTTGCGTCTCCGCGTACTAACCTTGCTTTAGTCTTCGCAAGACACGATGGCAAGGCGAGAACCGGCCGTCGTAAAACGCTTGAAACTGGTACTGATCCTTCAACAAATTTTCTTCGCATTGATGATGATCGTCATCAGAGTCGTTCGATTCAATCCTCCGACTTGTAAATAGCATGAAACATTTATCAACGAGGAAAGCATTGAGGGCCGTTGTATTGTAAATTACAAAAAGTGAACTGTAGGCAAAACACTGGCAAACTGCCATAATACAAGCGAAAAATCCAGCGTTGATCATTAGTACCAAGTGGCCCGCTTACGTTAACTGCTTAATCCCGTTGCTCTTTCTATGTTTAGCTTTTTGTTAGTGCTGATGCCTGTATCCGTTGGGATTGGCGTTACCTAGGAGGCATGGGGCACTCCCTATCACGCGGTGTCACCGATGCACTATATCGTAGCAATTTTTGTAACCTGGCTGCCACTAGCGGAGAAAAGCGTTTCATTCAGTTCACCGTTAGCAAGAACAGCACACGAATAAAAATCAGAGGATAACGCTAATAAGCCATTAAGGCCGATCTTGTAACGGGGTACCGTTCGGGGGTTCACAAATACATAGCCCCCTGCTAGCAGTATACTACGAGAGTGCTTACTATTACTGCGAAACTACATATATCTCCTCACTGGGCTAACGGCCTAGCGGTAAATGAAATTCGGTTTGGAACAAACAACTATCTTGGAGAAATCATTTGAATTTAATGATCCATTTTTCGAAACGTGGAAACTAAAAAAGCGAAAAAGTTTGACAGTATGGATGTATTCATAAAACGATGCTGCCTTCCGAACCTGATGAAACTGGGTGTCTCGATCCTTGGATTCTATGATACTTCAATGAGAATTTATTATTACATATTGGTTGTCGCTGATAAAAATACCCATTTCGAAGCAAATTACCTGCGTGATTGACAACACTCGTAAGATTCCTTGGGGGCATGCAGATTTTTCATTTATTTAACCTTTGAACCAGCGGTTATCCTGTGATTATCGAATCGGGCATCGCGACGACCTGTCGCAATATATCAGAATCAATTGTTGCGTGTCCCTGGTGAATTACAAAGCATACTAGATAACCACAGTGTATCTTAGCCAATACAGTTGCTTTGGTCAGAAAAAAGCAAGCAGTAGCAGATCTATCCGGGGTGATCAGACGCTGGGATATAGTTTCGGATCCGGAATCCTCTGGATGGAGATACTGTCCTGTCGAGCTTAGTGTTATTGCGACTTTTTTCAGGCCATTCTCAATTGGCCAAAAGCTCCGGCAACAGCAATAGCCGTAGCAGGGGATCAGTGGCGGCGCCAGACAGGGGCTTCGGACTCCCACATCGATCATAGGTTAATCTCATTGAGCAATACCCCATACACGAACGCTAGCGACGAGGTCGACAATAGCAACTTCTATGTGCAAATAACAGCAACAACCTGAGCGTACATGTATGATCATGCATTCAAAATAACAATAGAGACAAAAGACGTGCGAAAACACACAAAATAATGAGTCGATAGAGAGTAGTCGGAGGATGCAGGGCTTTAAGGGGATATACGAAGAAAACGACGTGTCATAGTTGCGACGTAAACGGCACGAACACCCTCGGGGGGATTATCGCTTCTGTGCGGATTGGCACACCCCTACTGTAAGAAGGGGAACGGCAACTGTGACATGCCAAACAAGGAGTAGTCGAAGATGATATATATTTGATTGCGATCCGTGGAAAGAATGGGGATTTTTGGCCCGTTCGTTTAAGATTGAGGAATAGCTGGTAATTGTGAAGTAGCCCTGCGTTATTAGGGTTGTTTTTTCAAGGTTCTTAGAAATGTGTCTTCTCGTTTGTGCCGAAATATATGAGACGTAGATATCCCAAAAATTCTGAGAATTCAGTGAATGGTGCGAAGTGGAATTTTGCATTTTGCGTCACGCACTGAACCTTGCATCAACTACCGTAGCAGGTGCTGGAGTGTGTAGGGCCTATAATAAGAAGGTCTCGGGTTAAGTCCTCAAATGAGACTGAATGATGTGTTTAAAAATAGCTCTTTAATTTCAGTTTGCTGCGCAGTCGCGTTTCATTGTATTGTAAGAACTTCATTGTATTCTCTACTTGAAATATAGTCAACGTCGTTGCGGCTATATCGGCGGATCTTGACTTGTACCGAAGTTCTCGACAGATCGAACGAAGTCAGGTGTAAAAATCGGTCTCTACCTCACCCGCTCTCTCTTATAATGATGTCGTGTTCGATATTGCGTCGATACATACATTCGTTCTAAACATACCTGCAGCCCAACCTCACCATTTTTGCTTATTAGACCAATCGGCATTCCTCGTTTAGTATGCATCATGCATTAAGCCACCTTTAACTGCCTCTAAAAAGAAAAAAAAAAACATTCAAGCATCAAGATAATTTTTTTCGTGTTTATCCACTATAAAATGGAATAAACTAGCTGAATGAGGTGCCGTATTCTTCCTCTAGCTTTCCTTTTATAGTATAACCTACGAGCATTACTGAATAGACCTTATCCTCTACTTATCTGATAACTTAAGAGTATTTTAGATCTGTTAAAGTAGTAGGAGAGTAGCGAAAATACAAGTAAACATATATACATATATATATTAAAACCGCTAGAGGCTCTATGACTGGCATTATTCACCCGCTTCCACCCAGACTTATTAGAGCTGAACAACAGAAAGGCGGGTAGACCTGATGGGCGCCTATTGTTCAATAGATGTGCGTACCATGATACTATATAATTCGTCTGTAGACTCTTTCAAATCTACAACGTCCATAATAGTACTGATAATAATAATAATAATAATAATAATAATAAAAAGCACTTGTTGCTATGCCCACTGCAACTGTCCTATTTCCAATCGATTCCTCGCCAGCGAGTATAATCGAGAGTACTTGGCGAGCCACACAATGGGAAAGAATGACACACTCACACACACAGAGGAATTCAATGGGTTCCTGTTTAGTCTACCAGGAACAACCTATCAGGACTGACTATACTAGTTGAGGCCGTGCAGGCTGAGTTTGCTTGTCTACAACCACTGCTGCTACGTGAGGTGGGCTAGATCTCTATCTTTGTCGCATGCTTTATTTGTGCGAACTGCGCGACAACTAATAAATTAACAGGAAATGCATCTTCTTTCTTTATATGTCACTCCTTTTTTCTCTCTCCCACTTTCTTGCTTTCTTATCCTGATCGTGTCCTATCCGATGTTGGCGTCGAAGCCTATGCTCGTACAGAACTACAGTCCGAGCTCCTCTCGCTGTGACCACCGACGTTGGAGCTGAAGTTCCTCGCTGGAGACACCGAGAGTGTTTTATTGGAGATATATTGCCTCGTATACGTTTGATCTCAGCTCCCGATTGAGCGAAGGTTCGGAACGCGCACTGTGCTATTGTTATAAGCATCTGGCCGTCGATATGGCTCCAGTTTGTATGTCCAACTACACTGGAAGATGCATGCGCGTGGAGCCTAAACGAAGTTCGTACTGAGCAGCTCTACCGAGCACAGGGAATTCAGAAGTTAGTATCGGAAGGCACTCCATAGCAATGGAAATGGTACCGCCAACAGTAATAGATAGCGTCGTCAGACAGATGTAGAAAGTATTTCTGCAATTATAAACATAATTGAGAAACGCTCTGTATAATGCTCACGCAACTCCAATCTTAAGTGTAATTCTTTTTTAAGCGAAAATATCGAATAGCCTTTCCTTGGATGATCCGTGAGGGTTTCATGCAAATTACCCAATATACGGTAACTGTAAAACTTCTTGTACTTACGTACGCATAAGCTCGCGTAGCACCTACAGGAAAAGGGCAAGCCCATCTTTGTAATTCCGACGCTTAGCAATGGTGTGCGTTCATCTGGCACGTAAATGACATGGTCTCATACTTGAATTGATATTTCTTTTCTCAATTATGTCTTGTAGATCGATTCCTGAACAGGATGGTTCTTGATTTCATCGAGACCTTGATGGGCAATAGCCCTTAGACAACTTCACAGGTATCCCACGTATGCGTTTACGGTGTTCTGAGCTGACAGTCAGATGCAAGGGAATTAGACGGATATGCAATCGGTGATGATAATGCTTGCGCTTCGTTTTGCCCCTATAGGAAAGAAACATAGAGCAATCCATTGAGCGCTCTCATCTGACATCTTATTCAAAATCAAGTGTTTCGATTACTGAAGATTTCTACACGCGAAAATGTTGCAAACGTAGACACAATGCGTTGTTTGCGACTTTTTTTACATCTAAAATGCGATACGTCTGGCATAGATGCCAGGCGCTGGCTCGCTAGGTATGTAGGCAACCGATAAGATTGTTGCTAGGGGCTCAAGCATTTCTCTCGATGGTATCACAGCGATAATACTCGTCCATTTTTGTATCGACATTATTTTTTTATATTTCACAAATTACCCGCAGCTAAAACGCTAATAATTCCACCATTTTACACAGCTCAGAACACACTTCAAATACAGCCATGTTTACGTATGTACGGTTGAGAGGCGACGCTTTGTCAAAAATCTATCGTGTAAAGCAAACACGAAAGCCGATGCTCGCCTGCGTCCGGGATCTGTTGGATCAAAGGAGCTCAGCGATTCACTTGCCATCGCCTCGAACATTATCGCTCTCCCTTTCCCTTTTTCTCTCATTTCCTCACTCTATTTATGTATATCGACACGCATGCGGACGAGCCAGCAGCTAAATAACTTTGTAATATGAGACCACTAATGACGTTTAAATATGCAGCAGGACAAAGCCAATGAAGCATGAATCCCTGGCTACTGGTGCATCCGAACACGATTCTGGTTGTCGCTTGTTGCATGTTGCATGCTGCATGCTGCACGCCGGACCTGCCTATCTGCTCAAATCATTTTTGTATTGTCAGCATCACCAGCGGCCCACGGTCGTCCCGCTTAGATCGTATGAGCGCCAGAGCGGTCAACCAGCGCACCTACGGCCTATCTCTCCATCGTTCCTACTGTAGGGTCGTCATGTACCCCAAGCTCCATATATCATCTAGGTGGAGCTCGTGCCTTTGCTTCGGCGACGGAAAAGGCCCCCTGCGCTACAGTAGCCGACGCAGAACTGTCCATATTAATACGAATGTTTCGATCATAACTCTTTGCGCGATCCCAGGCTCGGAACCTGCTTGCATTCACATACAGAGATATTGCCGGCACCCACTTACCGGCAGCGAGCCGTAACTGCTGACCAGGGCCCGTGTCCACATGCCTTCTGCAACATATTACTCTTATGAGGATCAAAAAATAACTATTGGGGACGGTATATACACATCTATGCAGTGCATGCAAATATTCAAGCGCAACTTCACTACTCAAAAGTGCGTCCCTTCCACCAGGGGAAAAACTAGGTTTACTGTTGGAAAAATTTAATTCCAGATATGAACGAAGAGATAGATAGAGAATGTAGTGAGTAAGAAAGAAGGTGGGTTTTCGTCTGACACGGGTTCTGTGCGAATCTGTAAGTCTGGTACTTTGTTTTTTGGTAACTGTGCTCTGACAGCTTAAGATTGCTCCATACTTCATTCTCCTATCACTGTGGGCCGACATTTGCCTGACCGTGTATAATGGGAACTTGCGTAAGTGGACAGTTCAGTACAACAGCGCGGAAGTTTATTCAGCGGTACTCCATGACGGTGAGCAGTTCGAATAGACGTTAATGGAAAAGAACGTGCGGTGATGGTTTGCGATAGATATGGGCAAGCGCTATACCCAGTGCTCTGCTACGGGGTAATCAAAAACATACCGAGAAGAACATGCTGACATCACAATGGCTACAAAAAAATCAAGATACATTACATTTAGTTTTTAAAAAAATGTAAGTTTAGCAATACGGAAAACATCTTGGCGCAAGGTTAGGACAGAGCTAGCCGTTCTATTTCGTAATCAAAGAAAGAGTCAGCGTCAAGATTTCGAATACAGCGACATCGAAAAAATAGTTAGCTGCGTCAGAAGATCCCCTGTCAAACGGGGTTTCCACATCTGATTTCTCAAAGCCCATCTTTGAGGATAGAGGGCTGGTCCATTGAAATGGTTACGCTTAGCATCTCCCGACGCGTACATCGAAATAAAGGAACATTCGTTCTTTTTTTTTAGTAAAAAAATGATGTATGATACCCTCCTATTTTCGCACAAATGGGATAATTTTTTTAAAAATTTTATTGGGCCTAGTTCACACATTACCTCCGTGAATAGTACAATCGTGAGGTCCAGCTGTACGTCTTCTGCCATTATAAAAGGAAAAAAAACACCCTTTGGATATTGTATATAGACGAACTGCTATTTTGCTGACTTTTACAAAAGAAGCATACCCATTAATACCAAATTGTACATGCTTAGTTTTCTACTGTAATAAGTTTATAATAGATGTCATATAGCCTTCCCATCACAATGCGATATAAAAGCAATAGAAACGCATAAGGATAGATACCCTATCCTTAAGGAACATCGATGCATCATACGATCTCTAGTGTTTTCAAGGTAACGTATACTATAGAAATGGCAGCACGAATTCTTAGGGAGGAAGAGTTAATTTCAATTTTATTAATTTATATATTTCTCGATTTTTTAGGAAAATAATTTCTACCGTTTAATGTCATTCATCAAGATTATACAGACGTTATTTCAGTCATGCTCACGTTGGTTGCGGATAAAATATTAATTATATGGCACTATAATTGGCAAAGTTCCGGTATTATGAATTAGATGGTAGACGGCGAAGAGAAAGAACATAGTCTGCTGATTGGATATTGTCGAACATCAGCGAAACATGTCAAGCGATGAACTTCAAAAACAATTACACACACATTGGAAATTTTCCTCAGACCTTTTCGGGCAAGTCGTGTCATCGCAACGTATGCATAAACATATTAGTGTGGCTTGTTTCTTTGTTTAGCATCTGTATCGTTTTGACTCTCTATGTGCTATACCTGAAATAAGTGTCCGAACGGTTTATACACGTATGATCAACCGCAACGGCTTCACGTGACTGTTACGCTGCCACCTACATTAGGAAAGGACATTTCAGTAAAATGTTCGATTCTATTTTTTTCCCCTAACATCAGATTGACTGCAGCTGGATTTCCAGTATAAATTTTGTATTTAAGAATTTTAAATTTTGTATAAAAGAAACACACGCAGAAAAGGTACTACTTGAGGCGGCTAGCCGTTCATTGGACACATTTCTAACACGAAAACAAGTGAACGAGCGGACTTTAAATGAGAGCATCTGGATTCAAATTTACACTATTTCGCACACCCCTAAATTGAGTAAGTAATTTAAAATGTTTTTCTTTAGACGATGCTGCCTCTAAGTGTAGTTACGGAAGTATAGCGAACACTTACCAGAGAGCATCTACCGAAGGCGCAAATACGTCGCAGCGTTACTTTTTTCTCGCTTTTTTGGGCAACTCGTTCCCATGGGCGGGACCTCATCCATGTGGACAATGAATACAATGGTTCTGGCGCCAGCTGCTAGATGGCGCCACCGTGACAGTTTAGCATAGCGAAAACAGGTTAGAATTTAGATCCTATATATATATATATATATATATATATATATATGCCGGGAGTATTTGTTTTTACATCGAAGAAGGCTTGATGCTGGCTTTGGCTACATGATCTGGCATAGGTCACCCACCTGTACGAATAAAACTATGGACGTGGAATAGTTGCCGGTCATCTGCGTAAGTTGAATATTAAGTTACACGTCCCCCTAACAAGAAAATTTAATACGGATCGCAAATTATTGCTACGTAAATAAACCGGTGCGCAATTTTGCCTTTGATAATATATCGCGTTCTCTAATTACATACATGAACATTTTCTAGCGTAACACTTTTTTTTTTTTAATTTTTAAATTCGCTCGATAATACTCGATCGGAGATTTCCTATCTCCGATGTTAATAAAGGCGTAAGATTGACCGCTCCACTGTGGCGACTTATCACACGAATTAAATGCATTACAATTTGCCTTAAAATAACATCATCTCTATTTTGAATATAGACATTTCTAACGAAAGGAAAAATTCTCAATTTGAAATGATCTTTCCTTTTGACTGACGCTCGGCCTGGGGACCCTTAGAACTTCCGGCTCTCGGGTTTTTTTGAACGCTACTACGGGACAGATGTCCTACCATACTAAAAGAATTATCTTTAACGGCATAAAATAAATGAGTGCTTGCTGAACGCGCTCGTCTGTCCGTCTTAGACAACAGGGAATTTATCAACAATTTAGCCTAATCATCCTTTCCACTGAGTTTGTTTCATTCAAGTTTTTCTGGGACCAAGCAGTCTAGTGCTTGCTATAGAATGCTGGCTATTTAAATTGTTCAGATAGCTTCATTTGATAAAAAAAAAAAGTTACTTAGCATAAAATATATTTATTTTATGCTAAGTAGCTTAACATAGTAAACACTCAAAGCCGGCTGTCGTTAATAACGAATGGAACCCTCGGCGACGACCACTGTCGCAAAAGCTTGAAGAACGGACCCACAAAGATCGAAATGCTCATTTTACGCAGTTGTCGTTTGGTTTAACATACCCAGAACACTAAACTTTTAATACACTAATGACCACGGATCGTAGAACACGTCGCTACCCACAGAGTTTCCGTTGCTAATTGCAAGGCAAGATAGCTTGTTTAAACATCAACTTCCATTTGGTGCTTTCTGTTTATTTTTAACCTCAATTATACCATAGTCACCACTGTAGCATCTTCATAATAATATAATCTTAATACGTAATATAAGTTATTTGGTGTTTATATTATGGATATATATATATATACATATGCAGAACTCTGTACATCAGATTGTTTTTTGGTATACAGCTGTCGTTGTATTATTATATCAACAGTCCACTGTGCTTGTTCTTACATTGGTGATGTGCTGCGCTTCGAATCCTATTCATATTCTTTCACTTGTTATATATATATATATATATATATATATGTATATAAAATATATACTAGTATAAATATATAATACATGCAGTGTAGGACCTCTAGAAGAGGATCCATTCACTTTTAACATCATCAATGGCATCATGGAGAATTCACGGTCAGATGTTTTCGACGAGATCGTATCCCTAGACGCTGTAAAGTGAGCATTCGTAAAAAGATTATCGCCAAAACACTCCGAGTGACATCAACTCCGACGCGTGGTCAGAGCCCGGGGCTGTGGTCGCGGCACTCCGACCAACGCACTTCACTGGGTTCGGTATGTACAATTGGACTAGATCAACTCATTCCTAAGGGAAAAGCAGCAGCTGCCGATTAGACAGACGTTTAGCTCGGCAACGGTTCGCGCATCGTCGGGCGCTGGCTCGAAGAAAGGCACTAGAGACTCGAACTCTGCCGCTGAGTGAGTCAGGAAAGGTAGAGTTGAATGTGGAGTTAACGCTGGTTTATTTCAGTTTCAATCATATGTTCCCAGCGAGCTGAGTTGTGTGTTTGTGCACCGCTCTTGTTATACGGCGTCAACAAGTAGCTCTGAATCCGTTTCCGTAACTATGACTCGATACATGAAAAGTGAGAACGCGTACATTTACAAGTGATAGCCGACCACTGTACAAAACGAAAATTTTCTACAGGTGACACTTCTACTAGATTAGAAAATTAGATGAAAGCTCTGGATAAAAAAAAAAAAACGACTAAATACAATAATAATAAATAACATTTGCTTCTCTGCTGTGACTCCACTTTTAGCATTGAATCGCTTGGAGTGCTGGCCGTATCGGCACCGGGGCCACAGGTGAAGCTGGCGAAACGCAGTCGTTACAACCAGCCTCGTGGTGTTTCTGAAGAAGGGAGGCTCGTGAGAACGACTTATTACATGCATCGCAGTGATACTTCTTGACATTGGCATGCGTTTGCAAGTGGGCTCTCAGATTGGAACGGTCCGCAAATGCCCGATCACAGACGTCGCATTGAAAGGGCTTCTCTCCTGTATGCGTACGAATATGCCCCTGGAGCAGCCACGGCCGAGAAAACGCCTTCCCGCAGATGTCGCATTTGCATGGTAGCGTATGGGTGCGAATGTGCATTTTCAGTGCACCCATTGACGTGTAGCGTTTACCACAAAATTTACACGAGAATTCCTGTTGGCCAGCGCAGGCATGTTGCTGACGATGTTTACTCAACCCAGAATAAGTTGAATAGCTTTTGTGGCAGTCTTCGCATTCAAATTTTACTGTGGTCCCGCTTGTGGGCACAGGTGACGTCGCCTGTTGCTGCTGGGGTAGATTATGGGGCGGACTGTGTCGATCGGGGCAAGACACCACCTCTTCGCGTAGGACCTTTTCTGTTGGCGTTGGCTGAATGACGCTTTTACGTGTATGGCATTCAGTGAGTTGAGATTGAGCTGCCCACGTTGGGACGACGGCATCGCTTTGAATTACGCGAGGCACGAAACGGGGCGCATAGTAAATAGGAAGAGATGGCAGGGCCGGGTAGGGAAGGAAACCCTGCGGCCACGGGTGGTGAGGGTCGACTACGGTCGGGGGTGAAGGCGGTGAAGGTAGGGAGTACCCTGAAGGTGACGGAGTTCGCATGGGTGAGGATACCGGAGAGCATTCTGCGTCTGATGTTGATGTACGACGTTTTTTCATCGACAGGTCATATGGTACGGAGAAATCTGCAAGATAAAATCAACAATGAAATAAGCGTTATCGCTAAGTTAGGACAGGTTATTGGTGATATTCTGGTCCAGTAAGAAAACGGTAAATGTTGATCAAACTTACTTAAGTTCTTAGTAAAACAAGGAGAATTCTGAAGCACGAGAAATGCACGAGGGGCAGAAAATTCAAACATTTTTCGGCAGAAATGAATTCGATTCTAGTCACTCCGTGGCGACTGGCGATATTACACGTCACTCGACACAACTAGACATTTTTTTTTACCCTAGTCACTCACAAGTGATTGGCCATCATCGTCGTCATTCCCATAGATTATTTGTTCTTTAAAAACGGACTCGTCTCCTGTTTGCGGCATGGCAGAAATTGCTTTGTCATAGAATGACTTACCAGGCACCGTTGCGTTGTTCTCCGAAAGGCTGGGTGATACCGAAGGAACCGGTGATACTGAGAGTGGAGCCCGGAGTTCCTCTACCAGATCTTCTGTCCACGGCCTCTTAACGCCGCTTAGCGCCGACGCCAGCTTGGCGTCGTGCTTCTTCTTGATCAGGAAAGCCTTCGGCATGATTTTGTCCTGTTTCGCGCGCCCTTTTCTCAGCGAACGTAACACTCAATAATGTGATCTTTCTACCTAGTCCCCTGACAAGGACTAAGCGTTAGAGCGAACTTGTCACAATCCACAGGTAGGTTGACCAGCTATTCGGCCGCAACGCACTGCTAGCGGAATCTTAATTGCTAAAAATCGTTCAATGTATCCTCAAGGTGGTAAAGTCGCACAAGTGGTGAAGAGCACACTTTCTTCGTTGGTCTATGTCTGCTAGAGAGACCACTATTCGTCTTTGATCCTCATCTGCGTCTGACTTCCACGATTGGTCGTGTTGCTTATATAGTGTCTAATCCAGGGGTACCTCCTCGCCCTCAAATAGGCGGAGTTAGGGGTACCTGATCCGAGCGATTCGAGCGCCGAGCTAAGATTTAGCCAGAGAGTTCCCCAGCCAGGTAGCCGCTTGCGTCGACGCAGCGCACACAACATCACCACCTTGTCGACTCTACCATTCCAATAGATCGTACGAGTGTTACGAGTCAAGCGTTTGTTGCTGTCACAAGCCGGTGCCGGCTGGTTGGGCGAGCCATTCTTGTATCAGCCGAAACAAGATAGGAACCACTGCTGTTGCTGCCACTTCGACAGAGGATCTGACACTCGCGTCGTCCGCGCCTCGCCGTGTGGCTCTACCCGAGCGTAGCCACTGTACGCTGTTTGCTCGTATCTGCTCTGGTCGGTTTACCGCCGCCGCCGCCGCCGCCGCCGCCGCCGTCGCCGCCGCCGCCGCCGCGACCAGCGGCGAGAGCCGGTTACAGAACATCTGTTCCGCGCAAGATCGCTTCAGCCGCTGGATCGTTGTTCGGCCGTCCAGGAGTTCGCGATCGCTACGGGGGTGACAGCGTTACTCGGCCTGATCGAGATCTCAGCCTGGCCCTTCTCCTGCTGGTGCAGGGTCGCCTGTTTCTGCGCGCCTACGGAGCGTACTATGCTATCTCTGGCGGGAATAGCGCTCAGGCCTGATTTAGTGGTAATGGTAATAGAAGCAATAGTAGTCGTAGTGCGCATAGAGATCCGTTACTGAGCGTAGAGTCTTGCTTCTTCGATAGGGATCGGGGCTATAGCGCGGACAGTGGTAATAGACATCGCGAACTCCTTTGAAACTACACGATAAGGATATGTAGAAGGAAGGTACAAAATCAGGAAAAGTTTTAAAACGAATGGAGTGCATTTAAGGTCACTTCACGTACATACACAACCATATCGATATCGATGCGTACACAGTATGCTAGGGCATGCGAGACTACATAATCGGTTGGTGCCTAATTTCTGTGAGTACTAAAAGCCAACAACAATGCATTGGGAGGTTGCCAGAAAGTCTGTGCAGCCAGAACTCAACAAGGAATAGACTTGTCGATTGTGGGAGTTGTTGATGTTGCTATTGTAGTTGTTCCGTATGGCTGTGCGCTAGTCTGATCAAGGTAACATCTCGGATCCTTTTTTGATCTGCGGTTGAATCTCATTGTTCAATTGAACAATGAGGAAATGGCAATGGCACCCAACCATTAGTCGGTGGATAGTTGCAATCAGTACAGCACGGGGGTTGTGCACTATTCTCCACAATTATCCACAGCGTACGGGAACCAGTCGGGTCCGCGTTCAATCCAAAGCCTAAAATCAGGTCGAATGAATTCGATTGGGTTGAGCAGCGAAAAAAACACAGTGAAGGAAATATCGAAGAGATTTGCAAGGCTTAAGTCGTTAGTTTAAGGACGGGTGAAATGCCGGCAAGCACTGAGTACGTCCGACATCTCCCAAGAGGTCTCAAAACTCTACATCTATAGTGTGCTCGCTCTGCAAATGAGTACTTCTTCAGCCTTCAATAGGCTAGCCTCAAACTAAACTGTTATCCCTATAGGTCTGTCTAATGGACCGGAAATGTAAAGTTGGCTCTGCCACGATCTCCGACACAGCCGATACAACAACACCAGCCACAACAATAACAATCCAAAAGTGGCACTCTTCTTATGCGGTCGTCACAAATCTACGGAGAGACGCACGTGCCGACTTCATTCGCTCCCACATCAGTAATGGCTAGATACGGTAGTACGGAGTGCGGATCTGTACCTACTCTGTGAAGCCACATACAAGAAACCAATCGATGCGCACATCACGAGACTTCAACGAAGTATCACCCGATAGTTACGAGAACTGGCCACAGTTCTAGTACAATGATTATAGTTTGTTCCGCTGGACTGCCCAACAATAATGATGACGACAACATGATGAGCCGTACTTCATATGGCCGCAGCGATGTTCGATCCCGATTAAGCGGCCTGTATCGTGTCAACAAGGTGCGTGGCTGTGAGTTCCCGCAATGGACCAATCATTGCTTTGTACTTGTCAAATCTTTTGCATTTTTCGTCTTTGTTATTTGGCTATCGGTTGATCGCTGCTTTTGTAAAAAGTGTCTACTATATGTAGGCGGAACTTGTAATGAGACAGAAAAACTTATGGTAGAAAGAGTCTAAACAGATAGAATAGACACAACGACAATCACAGAAGATGTTTCATTGCGGTAAGACTACGATTTTCCTAGCAAATAACAGGGTTACATTTGTACGATGTAACTTAGATTTGAGATGTAACTTAGAAGTGTGTAAAGTGTAAATTTTGTATTACAGTCTAAAGACAATTCGTTACTATCGTAAAAGTGTTTCAGTTTTCGTGGAATTGGGTAAGTGCCAAGAACGTCGTAGCTTCTTAATAAAAGCTGAGTGGGCATTGAACTACGATTTTTCGTATTTCTTTCATAAGTACTTATTTCATGCATAAGTAGTATTTGCTTCTGCCTACCGTCGCAGTATTTTCTGTTTATTCAGTTGGTAACGGTCAGAGGTAATATGGCATATTATTTGTTTCCTCTTAATCCCAATTCTTATCGGACCCCAACGATGGCCGTCACATATTGGTCAGATGGCAAAAATAGCATTGTGGACTATTGCCGCCTAACTTGATTTTTCTGTTTAACGTCAGAAGCTCTGTAAGCAACTCAACTTATCTTTTCCAGCCAGTATATGCAACCTTATCTAATAGTTAACCCCCCTTGAAAGGTAATTTAAGGTTAGAATCGATAAATTATTGGAATGGATTGCGTTTGTTAGGTCGAGAATGCCATACTCACATTTAGTTAGAGGTCAATTTTTAGTAGCTCTGTTGGCTATAAAGGTCGCACCTTGCGCCTGTTTCGGTGACCTCTAGAAATTTGAATACGAAAGAATCTAAGAACTGGTTCTCTCCCTAAAGAAATAGCCATTTTTGTCAACTGAACTTGAGAGAATATTGTTTGATGCGGACAGAACAACAGGTTTCTAGGGATTTTCAATGGTATAACATAAAACCTTAATAGCATAATGAGTCAATCACCAAAAAACAGGCATAGTTAACAGCCAGCGTAAAAAAAAACTTACCACGAAGCTATTTTTTCGAACGAAAACATTAATTGATGAGGGTAGAAAATTCGTTCAGGAATAAGTATCTCTGAAAACCTTTGCAGCTTACGGAATGGACCGTAAACAATAGGTTCGACTGGATGTTTTGAAGGTACAACGTAGTCGATACGTTCAAATTTTGCAGTTACGTAACGAATGTATAACATAGCAAAGAACGTTTCTGTTCTTGATTCACGTTATACATATATTTTTCACTTTTAGAGTTAACAAACGGAGAAGTACAACGTAAGTTAGGACGTCAACCGACCACGAATGGGAAGCATCTTTATTTGACGTGTATCAAACGCCGTGCAAAACTATATATTATATTAAGCATAAAAAAGATAGAAGTACGATTCTATAACCTAAAGATGTCATCCTAGGTTGTTAAACAACAGCCACCGGCAGGCTGACGATTGCATATATTTGTGTCAACAAATATAACTATTTCAAGTTTCTGTACTAGACAAGTACACTTATATTAAACTCTTATGACCCAATTGTCATTGACCGTTGTTATAACGGCCATTTTCATAAATCAAAGCAATTTCACCTTGGGAAACCCAAGTTTCCGGGCGATCTATAGATCTGTTCGTCACTATAATGGCTGCGAAAAATCTTAATCGAACCTAAAATCAGCACAGAAAGGCTCTATTGGTACCGACATGCATTGGTGTCAATTCTACGCATTTGGGTTCTGCTCCTCGACCAGCTGTTCCCATCTGGCTGCAGCTGGGCCTAGACAATCAACGATGCGTTCGCAGGTTGGCTAGATATCAACGGTATAATTTATCTAAGTTGCCTCTTGGTCTAATGCATACCTCTTGATTGCCTATTGCCTATTTCTCGCTCGTTGCCAGGAGTCGTTGGCTAACGAGATGTGATTGCGTCGACGTTAAAGCTTAAAGAGTAGTAGTGGGTCGCTACGTTGACAGAGGAAGCCAAAGGCAGAAAAAGACAAGATCAGCAGAAGAGCAGACGGGAACAGGACAAGATTAGGAGAGCAACATTTGATCAAAAGTTGCTGCTGGTAACGGCCCCTCTGATGGCCACAATTCATAGATCTATGCGGGAAATTGCTTTTCGAGCATTGGGGCCAGGATTCGTATATAGCTCCGTACCATTTCGATAGCGTGAACGGTCGCACGACACACGACCTATGTTTAACAATCTACCTAATTTCGTTAAAAATTCGAGTCCATTTGTATGTTTCAGCTGGAAAATACATTCTGCTGCAGAATATGCCATTAAACAATGGGGCCGATTGATCAAAGAGGTAAAGCAACATACTTGGAGAACTTCATTTTCTAGCGCACACAGGCGAAAACATCCATTTTGCAGCTCCATGATAACTATCTGTCTAACACGAGCTATAGAAAATCTAAATTACGAAACTGCCAATCGATTGAGACAATGCCTAAAGACAGTAGTGGTCGATTTTCTCTTTATTTATGTTGCATTGGTGGTCCTTTTCGAAATGTAGAAGGCCAAGGATCACCGCTGCGATTTCGATACGACAAGAATCTCTTCCGTTTTTTGGACTTCCTTTCTGAATTCAGTACGTCATAGGCCTTGAGCGTCCCTTGAGGGAATACTTATCCATTAACCGCTCGGCAATCGACGAGGCTGAACTTATCATATTAGCTCACCATTGTCGAAAGGCTTTTGTAACTTAACAACAAACGATAGTCCTTTCCCATGGAACGTAAGGTTCATGCGCCACAAACGTGGACCTCCAAGCTGCTGAATTAGCAGCTCCGCCGCCGCTTCGGTCAGTTGCCCCTACGGGAGGCCTGCTGGTTGATATGTATGTTCGTATTGCCCCTCATGTTTAGAGCCTGCCGATACTGGACCGTCTGGGTCCTATTACGGCTATCATGCACGGCTACCGACAAGACGAGAACGACTTCGCGAGTGCTTGTCGGACGCGCACCAGGGATGGTTGAATGCAACGTGTCCGGTGAACCACGAAATGATGACGCACATGAGTCTAGCTGCCACGCGACTTCGCCATGAAATAAACAGCGGACGAGAGGACCGCTTACGGCAACAATCAACCTCTGAATAAACGACGCCGCGAAGCGTGTTAGTACCAAACGTATTCTGCGTGGAGTAAATGCATTATACATAAAATGGTTCTGACTGATAACAAAGTCAGTGGCCGTCACCTGCCACCGGCGAGATACATAGTGGAGGGTTATGGGACAGAGCAAACAGAGATGACTCGCCCTATCTAAAAAAGACTTAATAGGGCTTTGCTATCACCAGACAACGTCAACACTGTTTTATATGTATATATATATATATATATATATATATATATATATATATATATATAGTACAGATGTAAAATTAACACT
>NW_019213641.1:119766-154831 GCF_002532875.2 Varroa jacobsoni
ATAGTACAGATGTAAAATTAACACTTCGAATGACCATAGCGTCTTTTAGACTATTAAATGATCTCAACCTGTATGATTCGGATTTAAGTTATGACAACGCTTCTATCTAACGTTGAAGTTTCTTCCGAAAAAAAGTATCGGCTTCTTTGCCATTGTCTTCCGCAGAATTTTCTATCCAAGTAACAATTGATCAGATATTGGACTAAAGCAGTTCGGATCCCTATCTGTTTTTGTCATTTCAAACATGGCTTTCAATGCAGTGTTGGCATGAGTATTCGGCGGGAACCGATATGACAGTTACCAAGAAGCTTTATATCTAATCTCAAGTTTGTTCTCTTGAAAAGAACATGACACGTTATGCTTGTCTTCAGCTATCGTTGACGAAACAGCCAAACGTATGCCTTTTGCATAAACAGCGGGCCTGACTCAGGGAAACAACCTGAACATGTTCTCCTCATTTTTCTCAAAAGCTTCCCATACGAGGCAAAAAGACTGAGGAAGTCAGTTGAAGTTATCTTTTGCGTGTCAAACAGGTTTCAAGTGCAGCCAATCTTAGCCTGGCTCCATGCGTCAGTCACAAATATGAGACTGGCGGTATGCTTAAAATGAGTATAATGATTATACTTCTGGGGACAGTAGACAAAGGCAATCAGGGGCAGTGTACCTAGAGATTCCAAAACTGTCAGCCTTTGGAAGAATAGCAACTCGTGACAGACGTGACGACGCTAGAGTGACAAGCGGATAGTGTTTATATATATGCTCATATTGTACCTATAATATACTATATAACTATTGTGAAACCAGTAGCGCTTTAAAAATATTAATCTCTCGGTTAAAATAAAATGCTTCCATAGTGCACTTTCAACGCCTCGTGGACACGCTTTCATTGACACGAGGCGTTATTGCTTGAGGTGCTATAGCGAGAAAAAAAGGTAATGAAAAGGCTGAATCCGACAGTACCGTTTTCCTTGCGGGTCCCCCTGAGAGCCGAAATGTAATCAAATAACACAGGAAAGCCTTTTCATTGCGATGAAGTTTGGAAGGGAAAGCAGGATAACGGCTACCGACACCTTGTACCTCGTCAGGTCACCCCTTGCCCTTGTAAATCCGTTCCCGTATTTAGCGTTGCTCTTCTCCGCGAACTGCAGAAGTTTCACCGAACACACTATCGAAAAAACGCAGAAATACAGTGTTGGCCGTACGAGTAGTCAAATCGCCCCATCGTTTGTTCCGCGCAACTGCTCTTTGCCTGTTAGACGTCAAAAAATGGTCCCGATCGTAACGTATGGGATACGCGTCGTTTGGGAAAATCTTACACTCAACAGTTTTGAAAAAATCTTTTTCCGCAAAAAATACGAACTTTCGCAAAATCCTTTTTGCTTACGTTCTAGCCGACTTAGTACTGCTGCCGGAGCACCGACGTTGTTCCTTGCGCTTCCCAAGAACCTTTCAATAGAAGCCTTCAAAAATCAACCTTAGGAAGTAGAAAGAAAAAATTAGTTGAAATTGACTGGGGATTTCTTTACTTCGGATGCAGCGAGGAACAACGAGCGGAAAGGGACGAGCCGGCTTATCACTTATGTTACCTACCACTCGTTCTGCCGAGCGTGGGTTTCACCATACACTTGGTGGAAAAATATGTACGGTAGGTGTGGGCGCTCCAGATGGGGGGAAATCAGTTGCTCATTCCTTCTAATACTGCCTTTTGGATACCTGGCAAATCTTTTAAAATAGTTTTATAAGCTCAGCAAGGCTGATATAACCCATATGACGGCGTGTAAAGTATTTACACATAGGATATCATATTGTTCACCTCTACATATGAAGTTTTCGAGCACTATCAGCAATGGCGAATAGATAAATTTGATCTGTACAATATTTACGTACCAGGAGCTTTATTTGTGTTGACTTCTGCTAGCAGTGATCTCCATCTTTCGAGTTCTACGTCCGGTGTAGTCGGTAGGCGTTCCATCAGACAATTGGCCCCTGCCAGCACGAAGCAAAGTCTGTCAGTCTATGCTTAGCTTCGAACCTAGATCATAACGTGTCCTTAAGGTTAACAGGCAAATATGTTACCCACTAAGCTATCACGGGGACTAGCAGTGATCTACTATTTCGAGCTAAACATTCAACGGCTGAGATAGAAAACTGTGCTTTCATTTAGCATAAGATAAACCTAACACATTACAGTAATCCATAATTATCTTTACTAGCCGTAAACGACGTCAACAGCCTGCTTTTGAACCATTTAGATCTTACGAAATTTTTGTATAGTCCAGGGGCTGGCACACGTGCAAAAGTTTAGAAATTCTCAGTGCTCCAGCTGGTGCTGGACTCCGCGGCGACAGCGACTACTGTTGCGCCTGCAAAAAACAACCCATCATCAAAAACCTGGGCCTATCGATGCAATCAGTGATCCCGATGCACCGAATTATCGCCACCGGTGCAATTTTAGAGCCAGTTGTGTATCTGCTTGCACAGCTACCTCTGCCACTTGGCGGACTGGTGCACCAAGCGCTCTTTGAGTAGCGGGAGTGTGTCGAGGGATAATGTGGCTGCTATGGGGCTCTAAATCTTGCTCAGCGTTAGACGTTAGCTGATCTAGAAAAGGATGGAGATGGGGTACCTACCTAGTTTCGCTTGGCTGGGGACCTACTTGTGCTTCTACGACAAAACCTCGCTCAGCACAGGATACGGGGGCATATATAGCAGTTGTGCGGGCGAGTTTGTGGAGCCCTTTCAGTCGAACTTGTAGGGTTCTTAAATGCCTACGACTAGCCAAGCTATAAAGAATAAATTGTGGACTTGTGCCAGTAGATGATGAGACGGCAGATAAATTTGAAAAAGCTAAGTTGGATATATCGTAAGCAATTATAATATAAAATTCAGGTTTAGCAATTACAATTGTTGCCGGTTGAGAGCCTGTTCAGACCAGCAAATACATCTGTGTTAATAGAAAATTAACTTGAAAACTTTTCTTCCCAATTATTAATCCATAGAGATTTTCTTGTAGATAGTCTCGGAATCAATACTATGCTACGCATCAATAGTACAAAATCACAAACCGTAGTCAACATGTAGTACAGCAGCGTAGTTTCTATAAGAACCTTCCTCCACAGGAGCCAGCCCAGATGATCATCGCCCATATCCTTTTGGGCTGGTGCTCATGTCGGCTTACGATGATGCTCGTCGTGGCGGTCCACTGCAAGTGCTGGCGCAGCTTCTCTGTTGTTTTTCACTCGCTGGTTGCGCTTAGTTTCGCTATAGACAAAGGAAGAGAGACGCAGTTTTGTTGCTCACGGGCACATGTGCATCATCACATGAGCACCATAGATCGCGGCGGCGCTCCCCTTTACTCCTGCCTCTTGACGACCCAGGGGGTTTAGACGCGAAATACAACGCGAGGCTTGATCTCAATCTTATTATGGCCTCGTCAATTGACAGGCCGGCCAATCGTTGGGGGTGTACGTATGCCTCATGGCAGCATTTGCGCGTAGCTTCAAGTCCTAGATCTCTCTACCCCACGGTCTAGCCGATGACTCGAACCGGATGCTAATGCTGGTGTTCGAGAGCTACGACAAGTATACTACTACTTCTGGTGCTACAACTGCTACTAACAATATCTCTAAAATACGTCTCCCCTTTGTTTCCCCCACTTAGAGATCAGTGATTCTAGCAACTTGCTCAATAGCATTATAGTTACAGAGATAGTAGCAGCATTGGTGATCCCTTCGTGCACAGACGATATTGCAGCGTCGAACCTTGTTAAACGCTAGGGGCTAGGCAAGTGGGCGAACGCAAACATTGAGGTCTGAACCTGGCTCGGAGGGTGTTCCGTCCATGGGGGTTCAGAACAAGGGGGCGAGTGCTTAGATGCAAAAACGTTGACACATTCGTAGCAACGCTAGCTTACAGATAGATGGATGCGGCGTAAAATTATGAAGGTTTAGGCCTGTTCAGTTCTGCTAGGTTGAATCGATGGTAATGCAAGTGAGTTTGTCTCGTGCAGATAATACAGAAGAAGTAAATATGCCGTGCATTCATGTTATGCTAACAGCAGAATGGCGTCACTGATTGTAGGCAGCGTATCGATAGAGGTTCTCTGTATTTTTGATGTACGTTGTTGATGTTCTTGGCGGGTTGAACTTGTCTGCTAACGGCAAGTATTAATGGGGCGCTTGAAAAGAGCCGGCGATATTATTACATTTACCAGGGATAAGAAAGGTATTCAAGGCGAAGTTACGACGTGAATATTTGAGTGAGGCTGGCAGAAAAAAGCAAATAAATATGGATTGAGCGAACAGTAAGCAAGAGGTAAATGTGCGAGCTTTTATATATAGTACATTGCATGCGTTTTGTTATTGATCGAAACAAACAAGGTTTGCAAGTCAGAATTTACGTTTTGTATATGGCGTAACATTTATGTTAAAACTACTGAAGCAATACTAGTTACCTAATTAGAGGCATTTATCGTCTGTTTTGTCGTCGCTTTCAGTGAGCACAAATATAGAAAAACCTATATATTATGGTTTAGTTCTGGTTTAATAAGTTTTTCCGTTTAGTAATACACACCGTCGCTTACCAGGTTCTTTTACTAA
Source organism: Varroa jacobsoni (assembly GCF_002532875.2). Taxonomy (NCBI): domain Eukaryota; kingdom Metazoa; phylum Arthropoda; class Arachnida; order Mesostigmata; family Varroidae; genus Varroa; species Varroa jacobsoni. The sequence goes on from NW_019213641.1 coordinate 124,365, forward strand.
CGACGCCGTTCGTTTTTACCACGCAGCTGAACAGTTCTGTTCCCGACAGAAGTTCCGGCAGATAACAGCTTCCCACGATGCCTTTCGTCCAGTTTCTAGTTCATTTAATATGTCTCTCACATTACGTCCAGCAAACTTCAATGGGTTTCGAACAAAGCTTAACCAAGCATCCTTAACCTAATCGAACAGTACGATTTAGGCAAGCGCCTTCAGACGCTTTCTGAGGATCCGTGATCGGTGCTTGGCGTGCCGTACTGTACTCGAATTGACAACAAATTCACAACAAACCCTGAAAGGTCCATATGAAAGGTGCGTTTTCGTTAGAACCCACCGCGTTCCTTATCTGATGAAGCATAACTTGGCATGGATTTCGTGAAGATGTGGGGGTGTACGTCCCGAATCAGACGTGAATCGATATCTCATTTATGTAGTAATTTCGTTCTTCTTTGTTACCTGGGCCGAAGACACGTCACCCGGCAAGCACCGTAACAAAACAGTGCCAGCGGCAGAATATGACTTGACGTTTGTAACTCAAACAGAGGACGACAATGCACTGCCACTCATGTTTATAATGATGTTGATTATGATGACGATCGTGACGCCGTGCAGTCTCTGGCTTGATGTACCGCATAAAGATGGTTCGCTACTGGGCCGCTCTCGTTAAGCGCCATTTGGCACATGGCGATAAGCGAAGCGCAAAAGATTGCAGTCACTCAACCCAGTCGAGCATGTGGCGTTCAACTCAACTGAGTCATCAACAAACCGACGGCTGTCCACCGCGTGCAGTTGTTCCATCGACGTTGCTGTGATGCGTCTCTGAGTGCACTGCGACAGTCACCATTCACCAACACCCGGCTGCCACCGCCATTGCGCTCTTCGGCCAGCGGTTCATCCTGGTGAGGCGCATCTCGGGCAGAACGTCACGCTCGAAGCTCACGCTTTGGATGTCCTTATGCACCGGCATGTTTTGATGAGTGCGAGGTTCGGTGGTGATCTAGTCATTAGGGATATGCCAGACATCGTAATCGCTGCGGCACACTATAAGCGTTAGCGATGCGCCGCAATCAGGCGATTCGTATAGGTATAGAGGTGCATACCAGGTTGAGCGTTAGCGTTGAACCACTGTAGGCGTACACCGAAAACTGTGAAAGATGGTATGCAGGTCGCATAGGCATACGTCGGCGACGTACGAGACGAACAGTCAGCGGGCGTATGGCCAGACGCTGCTAACGGTGTCGTGCCGGACCCGGTCGATCGGTCCAGGTTAGTGGAATGACGGCCAATATGGACCGAGTTCATCAAGGGAGTTCTGTAAATTGTCATATGAGGCAACGCGTGCTGAGTCCTACTGATAAAGTAGGCACCGAGCACAGGTGCTGCTGGGGACGTTCTCGCAGGTGAGAAGTATACACGCAACTATATCGTAGAACAGAGAGCGAAAACAGGCCACACGATGTATCATTTTTGGAGGTCGTATGTCCTGATGTCTAATTCTACCGGTCTCAAGCTCATGTTCCATAGTCAATGACAACAAAATGATATACAGCTGAATAAGGTTATTTCATACCAGTGAGGTAACTATTTCTGCTAATGCTGAGCGTTGATTGTTGAAGTTTGTGCATAGAAAACATCTTTGCCTATCGGGTTCGTCGATGACCTTGCTCAATTTCGAAATATACCAACGTCTTTTTCTTTTTTTTTTTTTGACCTAAAATTGTAGTAGCTGTCAGAAGCAAAGTTGTACTATTTGACATCTTATGACGAAACTTCTATAGCTATAGGTCACTTCTGTCAATCGATGAACAAATCGAATACGCATAATTATAGGTAGTTATTTGACTACAATATGGTACCCAACCGAGAGATTTTCGACTTCGAGATTTCCAAACATGCACAGTCCGATCCGATGCATTTTTCTCTATGCTATTTATGCAGTGGCCCTATCCACGCCCCATTTGCAGTCATTGAGCTCAGCTGATTCCGTCCAATTGCACCATACGGTGACTCTATTGAGCAAGTTTGAGAAAGAAAATTCATCACTCATGTAACGTCAGAGTGTGACCAGCTTTAACTGAACTAGCATTGAAGGCCGCTTTTTTGAACCCATCTTCATATAGCAAAACTTGGAGCGTTATGCGACGGGCATGGGCTTCAGAATCATTCAGAGCAGTTTCCAATGCTTTCGAGTATTTTTGGATTTGACATTCGTTCACGACACTCATATCGATCGATACTTAACCGATTTCACAGTGCACAGTTCCTCGTTTCGAGCTTCGCAAGACCTCGCTTCACAATACGCAATCTAGGTAGCGCAGGTTAAGCAGGCCTCAGTGTTTCTTAAACAATTGAAAATTATGCGCCGAAACAAAGAAAATCCACCGACAATAGTCTACCTTTGTACCGAACGAAAAAACGTTTGGCCCCCTTGAAATTTCTTACGTTCCCTACTAGCTACATAGTTCATGTAAATACACAAAAATAGGTGTGTATATACAGTAATACTTGATAGTTTCTTTGAAAGGAAGGGTCTCGAGCTGTATGTCTAGAAGCTCAGATATTACTGGAAATATGGCTTAGCTTTAGTAAAGTATGAACGATTATAGTACATCTGCCTTTCCTTATAAGCAGATGGACACGGGTCATGAATGCAGAACAACGCTCAGAGGCTCTGGGCATAATTGAATAATAATATAGCTAAAAACACATACAACTATGGTCTTCTAACTAATTACTAATTATGTAAATGGAGTTTTGGTCGGCTCCGAAAACGGACGCGTTGTGATCGCCTTTTGTCCTGGCCAGCCATAACTTATCAGTTCAACTGCGGAGTTAGTTTCGATGATGTAAATAGATCTGATATTGAAAACAAGTGTGTTAATAATTTAACTTATAAAAAAAATTGTAACTTTCTACAATAACCGTTCATCTACGAATACAAACTTACTTATAAATAAGCGCGTTCCAGTGCACAGTTGCGATGTAAAAACGTGATTACGAAATAATTCGAGTTCTACGTTCGGTGCAGTCGTTGGACATTCTGACGCACTGAACTGGGTCCGAATCTGGGTACAGATATGCTTTGTTTCGCGCTGAAAACCAGCCTACTACGAATGATAAGGTGGACTTCATTATTTTATCTCGGTAGATGCTAAAAATGTATTCAATCTCGAAACTCTATCTCAAGCTTGTCAGCCAATGATAATCTATTTTTCGCATTAGCCTTAATGCCAATAAAGATGAGGCAACGTACTCGCTCTAAATATAACTATCGTTTCCCAAGGTCACCTCGATGAAGCTCGCTTACGATCTCGGCATCGCCCCACTGATCGACTTCCATGGAGTGACCGCTCGGTGACCTTGGATAGACGATTTAGACGGTGCTTCGACCTTCTGAAATCGGCAGCGATCTTTTTCTAGTTTCTACCTCTGCCAGGTTATACTGTACACTATGCATCCAACGCTTTCACTTGAGCGTTTTGTAGATTTTACAGTGTTTTCATACGCGTAGATTCTAGCGCGAAGGAGCATATATGCAACTTCGCTGCAATGGACAGCACTCGACGCGTGGCAGTCACTGAGCTTTTTAACAATACACAGCTCTAATAGGCGTGTTGTCTAGACTCCGCCTGTGTGCAGATCGAGCGCACCAATCCTGGCCGATTTGACCAGCTCTGGCCATATCTGGCCGAGGTGAAACCAACGTTTCTTTCGAGGACAGAGCTTCTTGGACGAAGAAGTGCTACGCTGGCGAAGCGCGTCGGCACACGACCAAATCAGTCTTCTCCACCTGACATCCAGATGTCATCGGAGCGCTAGCGGTGCACCGGGACAGCGCACATGATGCTGATGACAATGATCATGACTATGTCGGTAAAAGATACAAAGGTCGCACTCCTATAGCCACACGCGAAGATCGAAGCCTACATGTATAGGTCACTATATATTCCATAATATTAGACTGTCAGATCGTTTGCAACAGTAGTGCAACAACTCTGGTTGCAGGGATCGAGGATCGTTCACGGTTACAACTCGCCAGTTCATCCTCCGAAACAGACGGACAGGCAGATCTTCGAGCAGCTGAGCTCCACAAGGACAGGCAGGCAAATTGGTAGGCACTCTCACCTAGGCCAAGGGCAAGCACCGAAAGCAACAGCAGAAGGATCGCAATTCAACCAGCCGCTGTCGGCCAGGCCGCATGAACCGCGCAGTTCGAGGCTGATACAGAGGCATATGCTCACAACACGTACATCTGTACAGAGATTTTAATGAAAAGAAACGACCTTGAAAACGTGTGCCCGCGCGTGGCCACCGACCTTAGGTCGTGGATTTCGCAGGTACTTCGTTTACAACGCTTAGAAATATATATGATACATATAGAGGTCGATGATGGTGATGGACTTTCTAAGCTTTTGGGGCCACCTGTGAACCAGACTGTAGAAATTCGTGTAAGGCTTCCTTTTTTGCTCCTAAGCTTTCTCTAGTTCTCGATTGTTAATGCCATATGTGCATGCTAGTAAAAATGAGCAAGGACAAATGGTTTGCCGTAAAAGATCGAGTAAGCCTTTAAGAACTTGATATACTAAACTGTTGAAACGTTGAAAGCTCAAATAAAGCGTAAGTAAAATGGCTATCAGAACTATCAAACAGGTTTAGGAAAAAAAATGTTCCTTTTTTGTAAACTGCTAACAACATTGCGGCATTCAATACGCCATCGACATATATACGAGTAGTTTCTAATAATACACGTATCATAAGACTAGAACGAAAATCAACAGCAATTGCAGGCATTCAAAGCGTGGGTTTATACGCCGTTGTATGAGATTTCTGTCGAATCGTAAAGCTTGTATGGGACATCGCAAACAATGAGAATGAAAGGGTCCGGACCTGCTGAAACCTGTTTGTATTTAATATTAGGTTGTTTCTGTTCAATTTACATTGAGTATCTGTTTTCGTGAAAGGTGTATTGAAAAGATGGAACCATGGTATCCTTTCGGTAAACATATGGAGCTTTTTGAATACTAATTCAATACATTAAATGCGGAGATGACCGAAATAAATAACAGTATAGCCAGTAAGTGGTGTAACCTCCACGAACCTAAGATTAGGAGCAAAGTTATTAGTGCTTAGCCTCAATGTAGGTTTGGCCCTACTGGTCAGCCGTAGGTGAGGATCCGCACCACTTCTTCGTTTTGCAGTTCTGGGACATGTTAAATTTAAGTTATTAATTGAGAATTAAGAAATTATATTTAAAAAAAACATGGCCACTTTTACTTTTTCTAAGGTGCAACAACTAATGACCGTTGTTGTTGCTTGACAGCCTTTCTACGGAAAAAACTACATGTATTATCACTGATAACGTTCGTTCGAGCCACAAACTGTGCGTATGCGGCATCTTCGTTTTGTCGGGGCCTCGAACTGGTCAGCACTGGTCATCCGCAAGCGAGGACCCGCACCGCTTCAATTTTGCAGTTCAGGGACATCCAAAAGTGCCGACCTGAAGCCTATCTCCGTTCTTCAACGTTCTTGTCACCTTGCTCAGACATCATTACCGGCATCGGTAGTGCTACTCGGAGCATCTGCCGTCTGGACGACCTCGAACTTCTTCCATGTAGGTACACACAACGAATCCTCAAAGCTGCCCAGACCGTTCAAAGGGAGCTCCTGGCGCATTCCCGATATCTCTGTCGAGTGCCAAGTAGTGAGGCCAAAGGCGCGCTTCACTATGTACCAATGTGAGTCTGCAGGGCACGCGACCTCGACAAACTTCGTCAGCTGCTTCATCGTCTTCGTTTGACGCCGGTTCGTAACCCTTCTTGGCAGCTGGTTGAAGTCATGGTGAGCAGTCCGCTTTCTCCACTTGGGCCTGTGCACATGGCGGCGTCCTCGACCGCAGTTGCAACAGCTGAGGCTAAACTGTAACAACCGCACTAACAGGCCATTTCAGCACATCCCTGTACACATGGCCGTACACTATCGAATCTCTACTAAGCTCTGTACGAGACAGAGGCATAACAAAGGTAATGGTACTTCTTCTTTCTGCTCCTTTCGAGAGAAATTGATGAGCATGCTAACAGGACTATATATGTGCATAATATAGAGTTAACAAGAAATAGTGCAATACGCGTATGTGCATTGCTTGACTAGACGAGTCGATTTACATAGCAGCATAGATCTAACGCAGACGATAAGCACAATAGGTGAATGATGTGCAACTCCTTCGTAACTAGCAGGCAAAATGACAGGACAATTTTTCTCCTCTAGGCCACTATAACGTATAAGAGTTTGTGCCTATGCAAATAGGCCCGATAATCGACTGTATAGTAGGCGTGCTTTATTTGAAGGAGCAACGACGGGTATTTCTTGCAGCAACTGTCAGACAGCAATGAAACGCGCGTAGGAAATCGATAGACGGTATTCAATATTATTGCCGTATTTACATGGGGACAACTCTCATCCCTATAATGGCATGAAGGACTGTGTTTCTTTCTTTTAATTAGCCTATATATATATATATATATATATATATATATATATAGAAAATGTAGGGTTATACAGACAAACACGTTTAAGTCAATATTATGTGGATTCTAAACAGCCGAATAAAACAAATTAGCCATTAGCTAAATAGAGTAACGAATGTAATTTATAAATTATTGCCTTTTGTGCATTCTCCACCTGAAGAATGGATTAGAGATTGGATTGAAGAATAGATTAAAGCTATTAGAAGCTTTCAGCTCATCAAACAAAAAACTACTTCATTTGGGTGAACGGGTCTAAATCGACCCCACTGTCCCCAGAACGATTGGCTAGTTTTAACGGGTTTCCCAATATAATACTAATCAGAATATATCCATTACAGAATATGTGATCAGCCTAAGGCGTACTCGTCCTTTAAAGGGGTTCCAAAGCTATATTATATCACAAACAAGAGTGTGCCTTAATGTGCCTAAACGTATGAAATAGGCTGTGCAGTAATTGCAATCGATGTTTTCCAATCGACAGATCAGTTTTTTTTCTAATGATAGTCATCGTAATTGAGTCTAAATGAATTGGGGGTCACGCTCTGTCAGCGTATTATCACATCCCTAATCAACTCTCAATTAAAGTTTTGATATTATTTTGAATCAGAAAATGGTATCTTTTTAAAACGTAAGCTTTTCCTACAAAATTTTACTAGCTTATACAACGTATGAATGGTTTTGTAAGTTCTTCCACAGGCCCATAAATCCTGTCCGGACGTCCAGCCACGATGCGCTCGATGTCACCCTCTACGGTCCCCTCTGAGCACCAGATACACTAGTGGCGGCTGCATTAGTCAGTGGCGAGCGAATTGTACTGATCTGAACGGCGCATCATCTTGAATCAAATTTGCTTCAGTAGTAAGGTTCATCGATGCGCGCGTCTGATCTGTGGCGCTGTCTGGTCATCCATCTCGACGTTTCTTCGCATCGAATACCGAAGCAGTGTGACAGAAGGTCTTTTTCGGTAGGTCAATTGGCCGGCTGGTTCGTGGGTTGACACGTGACTTAGTGGGTTTCGTTTATGCCAATAAAGTTATCGGCGATTGGGTTGATGCTCGACCGCGAACCCAGTGGTACCTCTTTCTGATAAGGCGAGCGCTAGATTGGTACAGAAAAAGGGGTCACTACTCGTTCGGCTGGGGTGACGGTAGGCGAACTGTGAGTGCAGCGTTTGTGGATAGCGGAGATAGAACGAAGCCTGATTTTCTTTACGGCAGAACGAGTGCCGGCATTTCACTTTAGATTATATAAGCTGTACCCTACTAAAACATTAATTACTGTTATTTGCTCCTGCGTATATCGATCCAAGCTACGGATTGAAATGGCGTCTACTACTAATTGTGTTTATAACATAATTGACTATTATTACAATGTGGGGTGATGAAATGACCGAGAATTTCATTGGCACTAACAGTTAATCGGGTAAAGCTCCTTAGAAGTCCCGATAGACTCTCTGACCAGTCGTTAGCTGTTTTCCAGAGCTTTCCCTCGAGTTACTACATGTCCGCCAATGTACCACGTATACTGCTCTTGGCTCACCGTAGAACAACTTCACATTCCCTGTGTTTTATGTGTTCGCAGCAGATGTCTCCATAGATGTCTTGCCTTCCGGGACGCTGACGATAAACGTTAAGCTAGCTGATGATCTCCGTCCGTTCACTATCAGACGAGATTTCACAAACACGGATGTTAACGGGCTCGATCTAGACTTGTTTTTTGCTGGCCCTGTAAAGTGGTATTATGACTTAAAGGTAGAGCGATTTGTTTGTATAAAGATTTGTTGTTTACATCAACTAACGTGTATCTACCATTATTGATACATTGAAAGATGCATAGGGTCGTTTACTAGTTCGGGCGACAAACAGGACTACTCCGAAATAGCCAGCGGGGCGAGCAAAGCCTAGGTAAAGGCAACTGCATATGACAATTCGATTATCAGGTAGCCGCGTGGCGTTTAAATAGAAGGATTCGTATCAGAGGGTTAATGGCTATCGTTACGGTGTTGCTTGTGCAACGTTTACATATAATAAGCAAAATAAAAAGTAACGATACACATGTGATGGCACAGTGCTAACTTATTTAGTTATTATTATTAAGTTTATTAAGTTTATTATTATTATTAAGAAGTGATCTGGGTTTGAAATCGAGCGCAACCACGGTTCGTTTCGTTTTTGACGGTCTCAGCTGGCCGAAACAATGCAATACGGCAATACACAATTGAAAAGTTCAATCGAAAGTACAGGCTACGTTCGCCTTCGCGGCTACCATATAATTGATGAAATAAAATTTCATTGTACATATATTTCGTTTTTTATAGTATTTGCTGCATTCTCTATGAACATCGTTTCTCAGAGCTTCAGACGGGTTTTCCTGGCTTCATGTAGGCTTTTACTCAACAGAGCTGTGAAATTTGACGGTAACCGTATGCCATAATAGCTCTTTGGCAATAATGAGGCCTGAATCAGCAATGGCCTATTCATAGTTATTATGGTAACCCACTCAGAGTGATACATTTAGTTAGTCTGCTGGACACCGCCACTACGATTTTATGGTTGAACGCACTGTTATCTAACAGCCGTTCTATGTAATAAGAGGTACTGTCCGTTAAGCGAAAGAAGTACGGTGTCCTGTTATGTAGTATGTGCCTGAAACCTGAAATGAAGAAGCCTGAAAACCGGTAGAATCGGTAGTCTGGAGTCGCGATCAAAAGGACAAACGCTCTACTTACTCGTGGCTTTCGTAAACTAAAAGGTTACATAATATTGTTAACGTTCTGTGACGTCCAATTCAACACATTGCATACGCTTGACAAGAGAACGGTATAAAATCTGAAAAAATGTTTTTTTTTTTTTATGTAATATTGTAATAGTGGACCCGAACATGGCTCAGAAGGCACTTAATCATGTAAATAAGGAGGACGACAAAAAATGTAGTAGAGAAGACGCTTTCAGATCCCCCAAGTAATTCACTTCTGAGCATTGACACATCGAGTCCTTTGTAGTAATCATACTACCGGAAATGACAAGCAGCATCATTGCTTTTTGATTAGCTGCTTTAAAAGGAGAACAACAACACGTCTACAGTCAGAAGTATCTTCAAATGGTAATTTTTACGATAACCTAAATCACCTGAATTGGTAACCTATCGATTCTTCTATAGTCGCCAGAACAAACATCTCGAAACAGCATTCAGTGACCTACGAATAACCTATTAACTACAGATATTACCGAGCCAAGTATAGGACGGGGCACCGGCCATCGGGATAATAGTTAATAATATAAATATAATAAAATGATGACGGCAGTTAATAATTACCGCAGTACATAAGAAAAAGGTGGGAAAGAAACATCCTAGTTCTGAACTGGTGGGCGGCGCAAATGAGCACCGACGACCGTTGGAGTCCCCCCCTCCCCAATTTGTCGAAGCATTAGCTCTAGACCCTAACGTTGGACATGGTACTCTCTTGCTCCTCCATTGTTTCGTGCTCTGTCACCCCCTACATACCACTTTGGAGAACACTACACGGCCTCTGGCAGCAACGCAAGGTACTGTTGAGATACGCAGTCGCGTCGTACTTGTTCTTCTCATGCAGTACTCGCATTTGTTCTCGCTGCCGGCGCTGGTGTACCTTTGGAGCTAACCGTTATTGCACCAAACATATAATGAGTACGTTTCCTGGTACGTTTGTGCATCATAGGTTTGTCGGAGAATGAGAAAAATGAAAAACGAAGTTAGCGGGACTGGGCTGGACCGAGGCTAGATATTGCTGTTGTTGCGCAGGGAAGGAAACCCATCGATACACCTCGCTGATTGAGGATCGAATTCAGTGAAGAGGATTAAAAGGTAACTTGAGCGGAACGTGGGCGGAAAAGGATTAAAGCTCAGTTTGAGGGGTAAAAAGTCGTTGAAGAAACTAGATATTCATCAAAGATGGGCAGCCAGATGTTGACGTTTGCTTTTTACAGAATGGTTATCCTACCTTACAAAGTAAAAATGAACGAAGCCGCAGATTAGATTGAGTGTTCCTATAAAAAAAAAATGTGTCCAGTCGCAAACTTAACAGTAGTAACTAGAACTGTGTAGGAGCGATAAATTGGGGTATTCAATGGTTCGAGTCAACAGAATAAATAGATCAGCCCGAGGCATCATATTCACTGAATTTGCAATGTTTTTCTCTGCCACCCTTAGACGTTGGTGACAACCAGAATATAAGCAAAGGAAACAGATTTTTTGTTTTGTTGTAGAAGACTTATATATTATAAAATACCATTTTGCCCTTCAGCAATATGCATTTGTAAACGTCGTAAATGTACGGGGTACGATTCCTCTATAAACTCTTCCTATACCAACAAAAACGAGTCTGAGTATGTCAACGGAACCCTTCTCCAATGTTCATTCTTCGGCAGCATCTAGGTTCGTCATTATGTTCATAACTATCCTGCTTCAGGTTTTCTGGGCTGAAACTGCATGCGTTCTTTAGTATTAATGCATACATCGCCGGGCCACGGCGTAGCTCGTTTTCCATCTGGCTTTCGACATCCCTATCAGAAGTCCCGTTACAGAGCAGAAGCACCGATCAAAAAACAGATCTTGGTATCTGCACCAAACACTAAATCTATTTTCTCTTATTCATTTAGCTATGGCTCGAGCGGCCTATTTCGGAGGCTGGCTAAACCCGGGCAAAATGGCTTCAAAAATACAGAATCAAAACGTAACACTTTGGACAGCCAATTCAAAGCGGGCTACTGCCAACATCGCATGTCTACTGCTGCAAATAGACACCAGGCGTCATGGAGATCCCGAGGGACTGGTATTCGCGTGACGCCTTTTCTGTGTCGGCGAAGGTTCGCTATCGTTACCCGGCAGCTTCCGCCCAGATTAGCGGTACAATGGTACAAGCAAGACTGTACGTCAGACTGTTTGCTCCGGGCTCACTATATTGCGTCTCACTTGTTACAGACAGCTGTTGCTACTACATGAATGAGCGCAATACCATCTGAACCGTACTGATCACTAGCCTGACCCGTAAAACGCTTCTCTTTTTCATGTCCTTGAGCTAATTCGCACCAAACGTGGGCCCTTCGCCTATAGCTGATTTGCGATAAACTGAAGGATTTGTGCGTCGAGTGTACATTTTACAATACGAACAATTGGCTGTCGATCAAAGCGATAGCGTACACACATTCACACAGAGAATATTACCAGCTTCAAACTGGATCACAACCCGCTACTGTTGCCTCTAACAGGGCGCGCCGTTGACGAATGCACACCGCGCACTTCAACTGAATACATAGGCCACAATAGTCCAGCGTATAAATTTATATGGTCGGCTGTTGAGCTTTGCCTCGCTGTTCGGTAGCCTTGAACCACCGTTCTTGTGAATGAATACTCTTGGTTTTTCGATGGAGGCCAGAGTAGAGAAAGAGTTCATCAACACGGTGCACGGTATCGTTTCTGCCACGTGGTTGAGAACACGCGTCTGATTGAGCTTCCCCTACGGAGTGAAACCATAAGAGGTAGCGGAACGGGGGTTAGGAATGAAGATGAAGACAAGCTGAGTGAAGATCAAGAAGACCAGCGTGAATCGTCTCGTGCTTCAGTGTTCAAGTCCACCCAAAACGACACAGAGAAAAAGAGATAATAGAGGGATGATTATAGAGAAGTGAAGTTGGCCGAAGTGAGGTCAAGCCGAGTTCCTAGCACAATGAAACCTGCCGTCAGGCTGTTCTCTTCCGCTGCACTTCAGCCGAAAAACAGGACTAAAAGGAGAGCATCTTACCTAGCGGCTCTTTCGTCTGTACTTGTGTGTCTGTGTTGGGAAGAGGTGGCTGACTGACTGTTTGTAGCTGAGCCAGACGTAGTTGAGAACTTCGAGTCACTGTCCTGTGTAGAAATAGAGGAAAACCAACGACTGCAACGGCGGCCATCGACCGTAACTTACAAACCATTTGATCTTGGCTATAGCAGTTAAAATCGATGGATTTGTTGTCTCTAACATCATATCATATCTATACCGTACCATCAACACATATAGCGCGACAAGGAAAAGGGATACACCTCACGTATATATACGTCTTGAATGTCCGTTTCTGATATTGCTGTCCGTCTGATCATCGAGCGCGTACGATCATATTTAAGAAGAGTACGACGATGAAAATTAGAAAAAGCGGCCCAGTATAGAGGCAGCAGGTACATACAACGGACCAGCAGAGCCCCAAACAATTATACGACACCAGCCCGAGCCCAGGTCGGAGAGTCGGACTCGTGCCTCGTGTTCGTTTTTGGTCGCTTGTTGATGCTGAGTCGCTCGCTCCACAGGATGTATGTGTATGACATGTGAGCGCGCACAGACGATGTGCGGCTCCACTGCTTAAACCGAAACTGGATGTAGTCGTGCACCGATATAGCGGTGCTTTCGTGTGTTTCAGCCGCGGCTGGTTCAGTTCGACCATCTGCCACCTACACACATAGGGGAGCACACATCCATAAGGTCATACACAGAGCTACCAAACGACGCCACAGACAGTCAGACGCCAAGCTGGCAGGCCGGTAGAGGGACAAGGCACACGACAGACGCGTACAACCAGCGGTACTGGAAGAGCCTGATGGTGGGTTCATCGACTACGAATACATATATAGAGACGCAAGCAAAACAAAACCAGAGAGCTCAGACCTAGTGATAAAGAAGCAGCTGAGCGGTCCTACTGTAAGGTAAAAGTCGAAGAAAATGCCTACGTCACTATAATAACAACAGCACGCACTACAAACTCATCATAGTAGCCACATTATAGTACACTTGCGTAGTTCGAAGTCCATCGAGCTAGTGTCAGCTCTGGGAACTAGCACCGCTTCGAATTTAATGTAGAATGTTTGTGCAGACATAACGGCCGGCAGGCAGGCAGGCATGTGCTAGGCATTTCGTGGGCCATCGCCCATCGAAAATACTTTGGCACCTCACCACGTAGAATTAGCCATTAAGCAGAAGAACGCCAAGGTCCTCGTGTGAGTCTTGCTCGAAGTCGAATAGAAGTTCGAGCTTCGCCTCAAAGTCGAGATAGCAGTACTTTAACACGGCTAAGAGGGTACAGTTTGGTCCATAGGCGTAGCATGAGCCTGACAGCGTTGGCGCCTGCCTCGACCTCACGACGCTGCCGACAACCGCGCGCATCGCTATTTACGTATCGAGGCCTCACACAATTGTGAAACGGGACCACGGGCGGTTGTCTGCTTCGCGTGTCGCCCGGGTTTCCTCCGACGCTGCCAGGGATGACAGTAACAACAATAACGGCAGCAGCTGGCCTTCTATTCTGGGTCTCGATGGAGAGCTGTGTGTACTGACGTAACGAACGGCTGGCTACGTGCCACCGTCGAGTACGCCGCCACGCAGTGAAAAGCGAAAATCTGCTAGAAATGTAGAGAAGCTATAATCTCCACCTCGTTCCCGTCCATCGCATCGAAATATGGGGCCTGAGAATTGGCAGATCCAGCAGGAAGGGGCGAAAATAAGGGAGCGAGTTGACATTTTCGTAGAAATGATTTGGCGGATGTTAACAAAAATCAAATGTCAAATGAAGGTCAAATTAGAATCAAGTGCGATGATTGGCATGTAGTTAACGAAAAAAATGTCACTATACAAGCAGGATGATGGATGGATGTATTGATAATGACAGTTACATATGCGACTTTGAACCTAATGCTTTTGTATAGTGAAAATGTCCTTTGTGTGCGACCGCTGGAAATAACCGTTGCCCCAAAAGATGCCTCTCTATCAGACAGTTTCTACAAATGGATCCACGGTCACTTATTCACTTTCCAAACAGAACTAATTAAACATACCTTTTTTTATTGGCTCATAAAGCTCTACAGAGTGGAATTATGTAGACCAACGGTGAGGCTGTATGAACCAGCAACGATTATCTAGCGAAATAGAAAATGTTTGTCCTTTGATAAAGGCTAGACGAACGACGCCTCCTAACCATTTTTACCCTCCAACTATTTAAAATCAACGACGATATTTCGTCCAAAAATCGTACATCCACATTCTCGCTGACTTAAACAGCTCTACCCCACACCTAACCTAGATACGGCCTAGGGAAATCATGTACTACTTAGTATAGTATGATTTTGTGCCATTTTTTTCCCTAAGACGTTTTGCTCTTAAGCTTACTTGCGAAATAAGGATTCTTCGCCAGATAGGCGAAAACTTGTGTATCAATAGCTAAAATTTTAGGCATAACGATGAACTTTCCAGTTCCAGATTCATCCAACACGATAACGTTTACAACTAAACTTCTTGATTTAGACAAGTTGACGGGCCTTTAAGCGGCAACCCCGTGGTCTGTTTCTACCAAACGCTTGGCCGATCAGGCCGACAGTGACTTTTACGATGAAATCCTGAAAATTGTCGTGAGTCACTTCATCTAGGATCATTTATTAATTAGCCAAGTTTGTTGACACTAATCAGTAATATTGTGCTATCAAAATTATAATGTTTACTACCGAACAATGACGACTATTTGTAAAATGTTGACTGCACTAAATGCTTCATTAACAGCACAAGTAATATGTTCACCTAGAGTTTCAATTGTTTATCTGACAGATATGAACGTTGAAGGCGATGTTTTTCCCGTAATTTCTGCTTGAATCTATTTTTCTCCGCAGCCCCCAAAGGCCAGCGAAGCATGATTATGAAGCCAGCCCTGTTACACAAGCTTTCAGCCATAGTCCACTGCGGTCGTATGATTTCCTCAGCTGTATCCTACAGTGTCTGTACATTAAGCGTATATTCTATACCTATCGTAGTAGCAGCGGCCCACAAACATGAATACGGTTCTGATTCAATCGTTGGTTTCTTTTACAGGTCTCCGATTCCTTTTCGGTCTGCCGCTTCAGTTTTTGAGGTTCGTTTATTCATTCGACACACCCGTCAACCAAACGTCGGAAGTCACTGAGCATCCCGACTTCAGCCGACATTCGTCCGTATGTCCATAAAGCACGCCATGGGCTGTGTTCACGTGAGCGTCAGACAGCAGGCAGTAGGACCTTGGCCTCGCATATAGAACAGCACGAAACGACGACCGTACAAGCTGTCGTCTTGCCTTTAAAGGACGCGCCCTTCCATGCATATGGCATGAGAGGTTTGTTGCCTTCAACGGCAAAAGTATTACTTTGCAGCTGTATTCAGTGTTAGCATGTCGAGTATGCCTAGAGAGACGACCTCGCTGCGAGCACTAGGTCCTAATTCGCTAAGAAAGGCTTTTCAGTCTACTAAAGACCTGGTAGTTGTTCGAAAGGTCTGAAGGAGATGAAGCGCGCGCGACTGCTGGAGAATCTGTTAGAGGAAGTAGAATGAGTATACTATCGGTACATTGGGACGCTATACAATGGAGCAATGTTCAACGCTAAGACCGTTCGCTATGATGACAAAACAAATTGGTTTGTACTTCAAAAAATGTCAAGTAAATAATGATACAGAGCATCGAACGCTATACGATTAGGTATCACTGGAAAACTGTCCTTTAGGCATAGATAGCTGAAACTTATTCATATCTGTAGAGCATTGCACAGTAGTATCTCACGTACTATATCTTCCGTAGTCTCAATATTGACCGTTCATTTTCTAATAGCCATAACCCTAACCTGTTATTTTTTCTGGTTGTTAATGTTTATCATGGTCATGTTCGAAAGCGATTTTTTGTTGTGCCAGGTTTCAGGTTGGGTGTGGATATTATGATGAATGGTTATTTCAAAATCAACTTGATGGTCGCCTAACCGATATGTATTGAGTGTATGCCGATCATTTGAAGAACGCCACGCCTCTAACCATGTTCGCGGCCTTCGGTCTCGTGGAGTGAGTTGCTTATTGCTGTCGATGTATTGAGTTGATCACCTTCACAGAGCCTCGGTGACCGATTTCATGGACTTTATGACGGCCTCTGTTATCCCTCCATGCGTCTGTATGAACTTCATCAGCCTCTACATTATAGGAAGCAAAATATTTGGCTACCACAAAGGTGCAAGCCAACTAGTTGACCAAAAGCTTGAGACGCTTAAACAGACTGGATCAAACACTTGTGAGTATAAAGTTTAGCAAGTTTTCGATAAAACTTATAAAAGAAGATGTAATATGTTACGGGTGGCTGTCCAGGATACAGCATAACCATGCGTACAGGGTAGACAGTCCATCGGCCAAATTGGACCTTATATTCAACAAAGGTCGTCGGTCGAAAATTATGGGCGTGATAAGATTACACAGTGAGGATTATTGCGATGAGGAGTTTTGCCCTCTGTGGGCTTCCTCGCTATCTTTAGAACTAGTTAGACGTTCGAAGTGATTGGCACTCTTAATCGAACATACAGGTCGTTTGCGAACTTCTAGTTTTCAACCATTTGGCATAGGTTTTGAAAAATCCATCCATTCATATCCATTTCCGTGCAGTCAGTAAAAAGCTGGCAAGGAACGGGCACTTTAGCACAGTATTATACATCAGAACGTATTAACAAATCTATTATGTAAACGCTATCAGCGTCATCCCAGAGCATGACTGGCACTCGATTATAAATAGAAGCACGTTCTTTTGAACCATTCCATGCCCTATAATATGTGCTGTAGTGCCCAATAATCCAGACAGGGAACCGTTAAATCCAACCGTTATAACTACTTCTTGCAGCTTGCGCTGCCACCATCCACAGTATTCAATTCTGTGGGCCTTCTCTAATCTGCGCGCGTTATCCCATAAGTTCCGTCTTTATGTTCAACTCTTGCAAAAATTATTACTTAACCTGCGTAACAGAGCAGATGCGGAAACCGCAGACCCGCCGCATCCTCCGCTTGTGGAACAATGGAACCAGCTGTTGCTTCGAGCGAATCAGCTGACAGGTCATGATCCTGCGGCAATGGCATTTTTGACGTAGACGCCGATGGACAATATTTTGATTGAATTGCGGTCGCAGGAGACGTTAGTGTCGGGTGATGCACAGCGATTTCGTAGGTGGACCTGCGCACCCTTTATCGAGCTCTTTACGATAATCGATGATTTTCGATTTTCGAGAATCGATGAGAGTCTGCTAGCTGAAATAATGTTCCGTTTCGAAGAAGCCTATTGGAGGGTTATGCCGTAACTATGGATAGCATGATGGCTTCCTATGACACAGGACGCGACGGCCAGAATTATCTGTGTCGCTCTTTATTCTCCTGGTTAATTCCCGGCTTGAGAATGATAAATCTATGATACTTTCTTCGTAACCTTTAGAAGAAACTCGTTACATAAAAATCCTCAATAGCACACTCATCATTTATGGAAATGCGCACGGTTTCTTGACAAATATCTAACGGCTGACTACGACCCACGCTATCGTGCGAATTCACCTAGCGTTGCTATAGTACTTAATGGGCAAGTGCAGTGCACCTGGGCCCCTGACCTCAGCTGACCCCTGGCGGAAGGACTGTATACCATGGCTTACAAAGCTGAAAACAGTATTTCGGCTACTGTGCGCATACGGCCATGTATTTCTATTGTTGTCGGTGTGTGTTTGTGTGCAGACGAGTATTCGGGCTGGCCCATTCATTCGCGAGTCGCGTGGCTAGAGAACAATGAACTTCTGGCTCGTGCTACTTGTATATACGCGCCCAATACGAGACGCTGGGAGAAGATGACTTGGTTGCTTGTCGTAGTCAGAAATGGTTTAGCGAATAACTATTCTTAGAGACCTTTAGCTTTCGTTGCTAGCTCAACGATAAAAAGCGGACCACAGGGGGGTTGTGGATAGAGGAACAGAATCACAGTGCCTCCAGAAGTTCTAGGTTGCCCGTCTAGGAGGCCACATGAAACATAAGGCGCAAGGCTTCACAACATGGCAGAGGGATGTCTGTCGGGTCAAGAACCACAGCGGTGGCACGAAGAAGTTGACCGATCAGCTTGGTCTGCGCTGTTTGGCCTGACCCCCATTGGATGCTATCAGCTAAACTGTATCGCCACGTTTTAGATTGTAGTACAGTTTCCGAAGTGAAGCAGCTTCTGTCTGGCGATACTGAAAAGAAATAAATGATGTTGGATAAGAAAAAAAAGAGTGGTATTCATTAGGTTCTTGAAGGTGAAATAATCTATCAGCATTTAGTCTTTAAAGACCGGTAGAAGTCAGTAAACTAAATTAAATATAGAGATGTAGCCATCACAGAGGTATAAAATCTGTCCATTGATTTCAGTAGATTTTGCCATTATTTCTATTTATTGCAATACGTTCGAAAACAGTGAGCTAGTAATTGCCATAATAATGACCTCGGGAAAATTAACGTCATCAATCAATCTCAGCAATTTACGTGAAGCTGAATCAATGGACTTGTATTAACAGTACTCACTTCAGAGTCTGAACTCATCTCATATGGTATTAGGCAGCTGAAATTCTTTTTTAATTACTGCGTAAAAAAAGTCTACTTAAATTCCATTTAATTGAGCTTTTTTCACGTTCACGAAAAGGTCTTACATTATTCAATCGTCATCGTGACTTTCTGTTGATACTAACACGTTTCTCTAGATTTTTTCGTTTTTCGTTAGTCTATTATATAATATTTATTTGAAACACGACTTATAGGAACTATAACCATTCAGTCTATGATAGAACCTTGGTGGCTAAGCCACTACTTAGGCGCTCAATTACAAAATTCGTCGTCTTGCGTCAACTTAACTTCGTATAATAATTGTCATATCTTCTAATTAGGCAACAAAAACGTATCATATGCATATTGAAAGACTTTGCCTTTTGCCATTCGACGAAGGTGGGCTTCTACCTGTAGCAGGTTGCAGTCCTCGAATCGTCGTCACGAGAGCTTGCAGACGTAGTATCTGGACAATGAGCGGGATATCTCTTGCCTATCGCCGCCCATGTCCGCTTGCCGAGGACGTAGAGGTAGGAAGTTATTATTGAACTCGAATAGTAGCAGTGGCAACACGCGACATAAACTGGGCTGGCTGGAGGTTCGGATTGTGGCAGAATGATTTGTATGAGTTCTTCCGCACTCGGTTTTGCGAATCGTTCTAACCGCTGGATACTCTTCCAGTATATGCGCAACTTACCCCTGGACTAATCGTTAGTGTTTGAATTATATGGCACGAAGGAAAAACGATAGGTAACCTGCCTATAGCCGATTAAATGCTAGTCAACGATGATATATCATTCAGTTTGTTATCAGTTCTAAGGTCTGCCTATAGGCAAGGCGGACGCTGCTTTCTTTACCCCGTTCAGGAGCCAAAGCCGGTCTGAACCTCTTTACAAGAACTACTGTTTTCTCCCAATATCTCTCACTATCGTAGCCATAGAGTTTCTTCCGCGGAGTCGCTGTGGAGAACGGATGAGCCATAGTCACTTGAGTGTTATTTTAGAAACCTACTCGACTAGGACGAAAAGGAGATGAACAAGACAAGCGTTAGGCTTAGCCACGCGCCTGGCGAGCGCCTGCGAACAGGCCGCGTCATTTGTATAAACGAACGTGTAGCCTCTATTAGAGTAGGCCTCAGATCAAACTGGTGTTCTCGATTGAACCTTTTCGCCACGGCGCTTCTTTTGAGGTGGCTTAAGACTGCGGGATCGCTGCACCCGTAAGACAACCAATTTCTCACTGCCTGGACCTGCCTGTACCCAAGCAGCGAGCACGACGAGCGCCGTACTCACTGTGACTCGGAGCGACCATTCGCGGAAACAGCTGGCAAAGCTGGTAGAGAGCGACTTGCTCTCAATAGCCAGGGTTCAGTTGCTTCCTTTGAGACATAGACAGAGCAGCAGGCACAAATAGGCATAGACGCTGACATTCACAATGAAAAGAAGCTTCTGCTATAGTCGACACTGGACTACTTCGTAAAAATCTGGCACTGCCTTTTTGTGCGCGCTAGTCCAAATGGTATTCCATTGATCGGCGCGTGCTGATAGTCCAATAGCGTGCTATCGGGCAGGGGCTAGTGGCGCCGTTATTGCTGTTGTGCTTCGATGTACTGTTACATGTAATATTTGAATGCGGATAGTATTTAAGGTGATGAACTCGAAGCAGTGAGGCTAGTATAGGCTTAAGGCAGATAGCTTTCAAGGGGATATTTAGGATAAGTTAAGATTAGGATAAGATCCGCCAGCCTCAGATTAGTGCTTGTCCAGAATTAGTTGGAACAGCATCAAGATATAGTAATAAATGCCTCGAGTACTCGTATTCAATAGTAACATAACGATAGTTTTAGCAATGAAAACCTGGTACCTATTTGAAGCTAAGCAGATATGCTATTACATGTGCTCTTTGCTACAAGTTTCCTTATGCAACAGTAACGATAATGATTACCTCCTACTTCCACTCTTCTGAACAAACAACAACTCTATATCCGAACAATGACAGACTCACGGTTTTGTCAATGCAAAGAACATTAAGCCACTTTCTACTTTCTATTATATTCAACCACTGATCGTCGTCGTAATGGGGAAGAGAAGGGGGTGTTTATAAAAATTCGTAGAAAGTTGAATGACGGTAACTGTCGCAACCGCTATCGCCGTAAGTCCGATCAACGTCACCACCGAGGATAGGCCGCATGACCTACACTCTCCCTCCAGTTGTCAGAATGTCCAAGAGCTTTCTATCGTCTTTATGAGAAAAAAAAAGAACATTGAAGGTAAGAGTAAGCGAGAAGGAAGCGGCGTCCCACCCGATGCCAGCGCTGGCATACCCCGAAGCTGCCGCAGGTTCCCACGTGGTCATTCCACAGAGCGAGTAACGCGCGGTTTATTCAATTGGGGCACGCTTCGTAGCGTTTTAAATCTAGTAGCTCTTAGTCAAGAACCCCAAAGATTCGAGACTCCGAAAAGCGGAATCGAGGTTCAAAACTGCCTCTTCCCTATGCTTCCCGGTGCTTTGCTGATCGCTAGGAAGATGTGCCGCAACGATATCCCACAAAAAAGAGTCTATATGGACGCTGTCTGAGTAGGACTCAATGTCTGTCTGGCAGACGGCCAGGAAATCTGCACTGGTTTTTGTAGTCTGGCGATCTTGTGGCGTATCTTGTCGTAAGCAGATGCTCGACAGGGCTCGCGAAGACAGTTACAGCGTGTAAGATATACGAAGATCAGTATAGGCTGTGACGCCGCGTAGATATAGCAATGTAGATGGTAAAATAGTGGTACTTCCCTGGCAAGTATTAACAAAAAAGGCCGGGAACAGTGTTGCTGGGGGCACGATTGCCGTGACAGTGGCAGCAGCACCAGCAGTTCGAATTGGGTTTGTGCTATACAGGTGCTTCTTGCTGTCACCATTCGCTTCCCGGTTTTTTGTAGCTTTGTCATGAACGAATTGTTGCTAGTATGATCTACGCTCGTCAGATAAATGGAGAGGAATTTCTTATAGGGCAGGTTGGCTATGGATATAGTATAGTCTTCGATATGGAAAACTACTATGTCTTGTTATTTAAATAAATGCTATTTTTTTTTTTTGTAACTGGGAACAGCTCATCTGGCAGACAATGTGCCTGGATAGGACGCTGAAAAAGGTGTCCATCTTCTCAAGCGAAAACATTACGATCCTGTTATTGTAGGAATTTGGTGCCCATGGTGCCATCTAGAATTAGATAAAGTTATTCATCTTCAGATTTATAGTACGCACATTTAGCGGTACAGTCGAAGTCTGGTAAACACATAATATATGGTCATAATGCATGGATATATATTTTTCGTTACGTCATGTTTTAATACGCCTGCGATTAAACTCCAAATGCCTAGAAAAATCTAGGAAAAATATCCTCACAATGACAAGTTGAAGTGATAAAGTACTTACATTTATAGTTTACCTACTAGATGTACTGGGTACCGTTGTTGAAGCTCATTCACTTCATAGGTTTCACATGAGCCTCTTATAGCATTCGAATACACCGAAGATATGTTGAATCTAGCCGCAACTAATAAAGTCCAATCGTCGTGAAAACATAGATATATCATAAAGTAAAATCATAAGTT
This sequence comes from Varroa jacobsoni, assembly GCF_002532875.2. Classification (NCBI taxonomy): domain Eukaryota; kingdom Metazoa; phylum Arthropoda; class Arachnida; order Mesostigmata; family Varroidae; genus Varroa; species Varroa jacobsoni. The sequence goes on from NW_019213641.1 coordinate 146,864, forward strand.
CTCTTTTTATTACTTACCGATAAACAGCTCAAGTCCCTACCCAAAACTCAAATCCATCGTCCATTTGCCATAAACCGATGAGATCAGGAAAAAAGGCTGTTTCCAAAAGAAAACGACCGACACAAGCTTGAATATGAAATCCCCTCCTCTTCTGATGCAATAGAATTGAGGTCGAGGACGTTCGCAACCGTTCGATTTATTTCTAACTCTTATTCCTACGATTAGCAGCGGGATATTGAATAGGGGGCAGCAAATATTGAATAGGGGGTTGTTGCTTGGATGCCACTCACAATAAGCTACAAAAGTATTTCAATCGAAACCATTTTAGCCTCTGATCAACCCGAAGATCTGGTCTCTTCATTATTCTAGAAAGTATTCGCTTTTGCTCATCAAAGAGCGATGAGTGCCGCCGTTGCTGTAGCCACTTTAACCAATCATAATCCCGTAGTACTCACTTTGATGGTAAACTTGGCTTACAGGCACATCGCTTTTTCAACCCACCTTAAGTATGGAACCTCGTTTATTTTCAAGCAGCGTCCCGTAGACCGCACCAATAAGCCCAACGAAGATCTGACGGACAGCAGTTCAGAGTACGCCTACTCTCTGCAGTTTTCAAGTAAGAAATAAATTTTTCTTTTTCAGAAAGTTCACCTACGTGTATGAGACACCCGGACGCGCTCGATCACTTTATGGCACTGCGTTTGTGAGTCGTTTGCCGTACTAACTCAATGTGTTTTGCCGTATTGCAGAGAACATTACTCCTCCAAAATACAGTACTTAATATGTGAGTTCATCGACCAATCATGCTCTGCTATATTGGTTGAGACTTATCGTCCTATATTTTTGTTAAAAAAAAATTAAGGAGGCTATTTTCGTTTATTAGTTCAGTTGGAGCTGTTGATGGCATTAGTCCTTTTGATGTTTTTACAATATATGAACAAATAAACGTTTATGTCGGTTAGTTTCACATTTGGCTTATCATCGTATCCAATGGATCAGGTTGGCTTTTTATGATCTTTTTTTTACAAGTGTTGCTCATCGTCCGTATACCGCGTACGCTAGTATTATTACTAAGATTCTATTGAAGCTTTTAGATGAGCAGTGATATGGCCGTTGTTCCGTGTGAGGTTCATGCTCTTGACGGCTTTCTTAGTGTATCCATCGGAAAAGTGACGATGTACACTCTGACCTCGAGAGCCCCCTGAAAAGATGGTCACAGAAACGCCCGAAGATTAAGTTTACTAGGCGGCAAATATTGTTCCAGGTAGAATATCGCCATGTCTAGTTTAAATTGTAACAATGTTCTTTCGAGTGCTGGGTATATAAATATGAAAAATCTTTATTTCAGTTCTTATTTTATACGACTGACAATTTCGATGATTGGCAAGGCTTCCTGTAGGACTTGGTTCATTCGAACGGGACCTTAAACATGGCGTCCATTTTAAACCATTCGTAAAAACAATCGTCTCATACTTCGCTAGCGTTCTCAATGCTTTGACACAAAGCAGATTTATACCTTATGAATATAATGTACCCAGCTGCTCGAAGTGCTGAAAGTGTATGCAATTCAATAACTACAACAAAGTAAAAAAAACAAGTTTACATTGCCGCAATCCAATGCCTCGACCGTAGTCTACTGTTTGCACAGTAACAGACAGCCGCTATGAAAAAAGATCCAATACAGCTGTTTATCGGAGCTAATTATTTAATGAAACGACTTGACCCGTCACGTAAAAAGAAGACCCGGACGACTACATAGAGAAGTTCGAGGTGAGCAAACGTCGGAACGTGCGATCGGAGGGCCGATCATGCAACACATAGCGGCTGAAACAATATATTTGTCGATCCGTAGGCGCAACACGCAAGCTCGTCACTTCGCATATCTACATTGCAGGTGTATCCCTGAAATCGGTACTACATACTATACTACGTATATGTAGCATTGGTTTTCTTTATCATTTATATATGTGCGTGTAAGTGTATCATAGGTTATTTTTTTGTCGTGTTTCTCACTGCTCACAACGTGTCCATGTTTCCTTGGAATGAAGAGTAATACTCGATGAACTTGTAGGCAGACCATACGGCAATTCTGACAGGTATTTCAAATCGACGCGTCTCAAAAGTGTTTGATTCAAGTTTAATATTCATAGCACAGTGCTCATGCGTATCAACAAGTTCAATTGTAACTTCTTTAAGTTGCAACTGAGTAAAATCTGCCAATCGCTTGCTTTTCTTTATCACAAAATTTACAGTGCCTTACTAGCTGAATACGCTACTAATTGCGTGCAAGGCGCGCACGAAAGAGAGGTCATCTTCGAAACGTCATTTGTTTCGTTCTTCCTCGGGTATTTCGCTTACATGAACATTTCATTACTTTTACTGCACTGCGTATGCGGTAGAAAATGCGAACACCATCGGTGCAAAAGAGGAGAGGACTACCGGATACAGGGTCCAAGCCAACGAAGCTATTCTTTGTTAAGCCCAATGGGGCCCAGTGGCACTAGTTGCTGATATCGCTCCTCCAGGTTCTCTGGGCCACAATCTAAACTCCCTCCGCCTGCTTCCCCACATCCGGACACTCGGATAATCAGGTTCATCGACATCGGTCCGCTGTTAATGCCTAAAAATCCGTAATGACAATACAGTGTGACAATGGGGTACGTCGTTGAGGGGGTGGATGTATGCAGTCTGCAGAGGGAGTAGACGACCCTGCAATAAGACGTCGCTGTCGTCGTCGCGCATTAAAGGCTCTAAAAATACAACCGGAACAAACTTGGCCTGCGAGTCGCGGCTACCACCTTCGCTGCTGGTACCTCAGACGCGTTCCGTGTCAGTTCGCTCGTTGCTTCGATGTAGAGTTTGTGTGCCTATGTGACGCTAGGCGATGGATAGGTCGCCTGAACTAAAAGCGTTCGCATTGGCAGCCACTCACTCTATTCTAGTTTGTTTCTTTCGCTCAATGAACCTGCGCTACGAATACTCCTACGCAACAATTCTGTGAGTTCAGGACCCTTTTCTGAGTAAGCCTTTATAGATTTGTTACTAGTTCACTAGCGAGCCTATTCACCGCGGGTGCACAACGAGTACCTAAAAACAACAACTTGAGTTAACAATAGAATGGATCTAGGCGTTTCACGCATGGACATAGAATAGAAAATCGTGAACTGTGCAAAAAGTTCATGCAATCATCGGTCAACTACAAGTTGACTCAATTTCTTCTGGCGTAAATCTTAGAGCAGGCTTTCAGCTATGTGAGTTCACCCTAATGACGTCAGTTTGATACTGCAACCAGTGGAGGGCGACCCCGCGGTCGAGTAATGAAGTTGTTAATGAGCCTCGAGTGGCTTTACGAATTGGACAAGAAAGGAGGTCGACATCGTTCAGTGAAAACGCGGAAGTGGTTAGGCATTTGCAAATTTTTTTAACTTGAAGAATCTTCCAGTGCCTCGTTTGGAGATCGCTGAGCTGCAGAAAGACATGTTACCATACCATCATGTACCACTTGCTCGTTCAGAAAGGTAGTTTTGAAAGCTCTTGACCTTTAACAGTTACGCGTCGGCGTCTCCTAATACCATCAGACTCATTTAGAATAAGCTTTCGACACAGGAGCGATCCAGTGAACTTGCGGATACCTACAGAACCGATCTCAATTCATATGGTATACGCCGTTGCGATCCTTTTAACGGCTATAAATAAAGACTGAAGAAAGAAGCTAACGTAGTGACAGATGTGCCATGAAATGGGTTGTTCTCTGTGTTCGTTGTCCTGGGACACGAGAATGCCTAAATCAAGTCGTCTGCGTCATGCGACAGACACAACCAGGCCCCCTTTTAAAACAACAGCAGGCCAAGGTTGTCCGCGAGCGAAATTCCGTTGACTTCGGAGGACATTCTCCCGATGAGCCTATGCAAACGAACTTCATGGAAGTTCGTTGTTGCGCGTTAATAGACTCGTTATATAAGCTGTACGCTATGTGACTGAGCAAGAGAAGCATGGTCGAATATGCGAGCCTATACTTTGGAGACGAAGTAACGGGGTAATAGCATTGACACTGGCGGATTATGCAACACCCTTTGCTGTCCATTAAGTACCGTCTGCGTTGCCGCCCGAAAATACCGTGCCGATGAGGTTCAGAGGCACCGTATATGATTAGAGCGCTTTCACAGCTTTGCCGGACCTTACGACTCCTAAGTCATTTTGCTATTCTTTGTACTTTAATGTCGATCTATACGTGAGAGGTCCGGTATCGGCTAGGGCACTCAAACTTAAATTCATTCATATTCACTAATTAGATACAGCCTTGAACTTGATTCAGTCAGGCAAACGCACATGCTCAAGCTAATTCTTAATCTGCTGTTACGTTTATTGAAGTTTGTCCTGTAAACAATGGGCCCTTAGTAGGGGTTGTAATTATTAATACGATTTCAAGAACTTGGCCGACTTAACTTGAGTGAATTCGATACACACATAGCGAGCATGCTAACGTTCACGTTTGCTTGCTCATTCCTATGTAATACACAGAGTCACTATATTTTATCGTGTCTGTGTGGGTCTTAAGTCGTGGTCAATGTGGGTTTATTTTTGCAGTTCGTGGCCTCTAACTAGCTTGGGCACTCAACTGGAAATCACCGATCGACACGTCAGGTGCCAACTTCGTCTCTGTAGGATTTGTCGGCTCGTTGTTCCCGCCTGACCGTACTACTAGATCTCACCTTCATCATTCATAAATATTATGAACGAAATACACAGCGTGTATGTCAGATCTAGGGGTAGATTCTGGGTTCTGATTGCTGTAAGCTATAGTATTGTTACCGACTGCTCGAAGCCCGCAGTGATCGTCAATCGCGTAGCAATCATGCATCGCACATCCATCATGAACGCGCTCGCATGAAGAACGTACATCATCTGAATGGATCATGCACCCAGGAAGAACGACCAGGAGTACGACAAACGGTAGCAAATTGTTCTCCGATCTGCTTCGCTGGAAGGAACTCAAGTCGTCCTGTGTATTTCGTGCCCTCTTATTTTTTTATCGCGTTACGGGATTGTGGCCTCAAGTAACACGAGAGCTAATTTCGTAATCGTTTTAGGTGCGTTCGCTAAATACGGCGGACCGTCTTTGTTCTATGGTCTTCTCGACTGGAGCAAGTCAGTAGCGCGGAATCATGTCGGTGCCCGGCCAAACTCCTACTAGTAAGCACCGCAAGACGTTGGACCGAGCGTTTATGCTCTAGCATCATAGGACATAAGAAAATATTGGCTCATGTCGAGGCAGGCATATAACGGGCAGCCACGATGCTCTTCGATGCGAGCAGCCGTTTTTCATCAATGAGGCCATAATTGTCATAGCATTACGAGTACATCGCTTTCTTCCTACCATATTTGTCATTATATTGTTAATACGTTTTGCGCATTGTATTGGTAGAAATCGACAAGCGAAACTAGCAGATAGTTATATATCGTAGCGTTCCGTACATTCGCCACACAGTCCATCGTTAGTCGTTACGTCGTGAATCTTGGCCGAGGTGGGTCCGCCTCAAGGTCAAGACGTTAGCGGGGGTACCCATCTGGGAGTATTCGCCATGTTAGGTTGTGTTACGACGGCGGCGGCGGGGGTATATAGTGATAGAGTTGTCGGTAAGGGGGATTTTTCAGAAAGAGTCAATTTTCATATTAGATATTCTAATGGACAAAATCAATATTTCCAGTTTTAAGGGTTCCGCCAGACCCCTTCCAGCGCGGCGAAGCGTGATCTGTTTTCAACGTGAACTTTTTTTAATCAGAGAAACAGATCGTCACTGCTATTAGTTCTTGTGAGAGCGCAGTATATAACGTGTTTGGTTTGCAGTCTATATCCAGATCCGGACGTAGATATGTCTCATTGCGTGACAAAAAACAAATGCCGAACAATTTTAATAGCGAATGCGAAACACAAACAACGTTGTTAAACATGACGCAAAAAATGATGGAAACTGAACGAATCGTTGCTACATTCGTTTATTCGAACAAAATTCTAGCAGACCTTGCTCCATCCGCATTTTAGGCGAAAGGTAAGAAAATTAGGAGCTTACGTGATAGATTGTAGATGCAACAAGCTGTCGAAATTGCAACAAGCTTTTTAACGAAGCATTGTTAGCCAAAAAAACACGAACTACATATTACGGCGTTGTCCGTGTGTCTCTTTATAGGTCAAGCCCTGGACTGGATCCGCTGGCTGAGTAAAGTAGTGCTTATCTGTGTGTACTGATTTCGGCGCGAGTAAGTTACACCTTTGGTCACATGTGTCTGTACTGGACTAGATGCTCTGGTCGACTTCACCTACGAACTAGAATACAGAATACGACATACGAAGTGACACGACGCAGGTGACAGAGATGGCGAATCTGAAGTCGCCGCGCTGAACCTCAATAGCTCGAGACTGAACCCGGAAGCTGTTGTTCTATGGGTGCAGACCGACGAATAGCAGAGAGTCATCCGCTTTCCACTCGAACCTGTGCAAGTTCATACCATCGGTTGCAATAATAGGCCAGCAAATAAATACTCACTTCCGTTGTTCCTGCCTGCTTTTAGCTGCCTTCCGGTGCGAGAACCCCGCAAGTTCTAGCCTCAAACCGAACTAGACGAGGCACCTAAAATATCCAATATCAAGCTTAATCATTCTTCTGGAGAAGAACATACGAACGAGATAAGCAGATGCTATTTATCCATGTAGGTGAATAGACATGGTTGTAGATCTTCACCTGTTTTTTTTTCTAATTTACGTGCAATTTTATCATACCAATATTACATTCTCTCAACGAAGCACGCTAATATCCGCACTGCCGTAGAATGATGGAGGCTGTTTTACACAACTCTCATTGGTACCCAGCCATTTTCGACCGCTATTTCAGCATCTCTTGCGTACACTCTTTCGTCCTTGTCAGATGGTAGCATTCGTTCTCCAAAAGTCTTCCGCAGTCATCGTTCCTGTCCTCTCAATACTAAATTTAAATCTCTATTCTAGCTTTCATCCGAACCCAACCTACTTCACATATCCATAGCAGACGATCCTATAATTAACTCGATTAGATTCGTCAATCCACGGCCTGCTTCTCAAACCAGTTCAATGAATCGTTTCCCGCTGACGCTTTGCTTTCGCGCACTCTCGCTCATCAGTCGCTTCCCGCGGAAGTCAGTTTGTCTGCGATGACCCGCCACCAATCAGCCCCGTGACATCAACACTGTGCAGCCCGCCCTTCCTCATCGGCTCTCACTACTTCGACTAGAGACGCACATAAGCCCCTGAGTTCCGCTTCGAGGCCGCAGACGACTCCAGCGAGTACCCGCTGTCGAAGCATTCAACGGTGAGTTCGGTTCCCCGTATTCACGTCGCTGCCAGGCGAAACACTGTCTTCACCATCGGCCCGAGCAGTAACAACGGTTGCTCATAGGTCGGTCCTAGGCTATGGAACCGCCTCTGAGACCGCTACCGATCTCCGGTCGCCGGCATTCGATGTACGCCGTGTTCGATTGTTGTCAAAGTTGGATATGTGTGATTCCGACACTAACTTCATCCCGTTCCCGGTTCTCTTAGCAAGGGAGCTTCTGGATCGTTATGCCATCCCGCGTGCTTAGCTCAAAGGAGTGGATACAACAAGCTCGACTTGGCACAATCTGTTGGTCACAGCTGGCTGCTTCTATGGAGATGTCTACCTGTACACTCATTGCTCATACCTTCGGATGCGGCAAGATATCGCCGTCTGCACGATTTCTCTCCGGAAGTGCCAAGTGCGCAATGTTGTTTTGGTCGAACGCGAGTAACTATACCAACAGATCCCTTTGCAGGTCAGAGCTCCGAGCAACGATGCGTTGGAAAGGATGTGTTCTGCGGACCTCGCTCGCTGACTGGCTGGCTGACTGTCTGGATGACACTGCATCGTAAACCCACCGAATAATCGAACAATCAGTACGAAGTATAAAGCCCAATCT
>NW_019213641.1:154931-182162 GCF_002532875.2 Varroa jacobsoni
ACATTTGTAGTGTACATAGTTCAGATGTGGAAAGAGAGGTTCGTCATGCGGCGCATATATGACCCGATCGTGATCCTGCCTGGATAGGTTTGCGGAGCTGCATTTCCTCTCTCTGCATCATCTTCAATCAACAACTAGGTCAAACTATTTCCGGTTAGATGACAGTTACGGGTGAGGTCATAATAGCTAGCCAGACAACAAAACGAAGATCGTTTATGCACTCGGCAGCCGTGTAAACACACAGACTCGTATCCACATTGTATGCATTTGGTCGTTCATAGATAGAAAGCAAATCGTGAACGTTCAATATCACCTATACAATGAGGCATATGCTATAACAAAAGTGTTGTTTCATCAACAGTTATAATCTAATTAAGAGCTTTTAATCGCAACGATACTTGACATGGCGTTTAAAGTTGATCTAGGTTAAGAAAATTTACAATTTTGCGCTAGGAATTAAGTTAGTCACTAACATTTCATGGTACCACAGAAAAAGTATCAAACAAGAGTCGGATAAATCTAAATGCTTATGGCAAAATGACCGTATTCAGTATACTAGAAAATCTGAGTTACTACGAAACTATATGTGTGATCTCAACCGGCCGGACACGGTTTGTCGACGAATTACGCTTTCGTTAGCACCACATGATAATAATGTATAGTAAGCGAGATAATTGTAGATATATATAACTTAATAGAAACCTTTGACCTATAAGGTTGTAGTGAGAGTTCCAAAGACAGCGACAACAGTACTTAGAATATTACCAATACCAAGTTGCTGGCAAAAGAAACGATTGCGGGAGAAGGTATGATATGCGTAATGTCTCTACCCTTTAAATTCTAACCGAAAGTTCCATATAAAACACTTTGTACACACAATGTTCTAGACCTTATCGTTCACCTTGTACAGACTTTATTTCGCAAGAACGGTTGGTGTCACTCATTCTCGAAAGCTGACTCTCTATTCCCCGATAATAAGTACCACAGTATCGTGGGCGGATGCAGCGATTATGAAATATGGGTCACAACGCATGTTTCGAGGGGTATTTCTTTCCCCACATCTCTCTTTTAGACCAACAGTGCACCCCATCCCCGGGATGTGCTTCGCCGCCGATATCATCCACTGAATACCGAACTCGTAGACCCATTTGAGCCGGCGTCGTGTTGTCTGTCGACTTGTGCTCGTCTGATCAATGCCAACATATATGGGGTAACTTCATCGATTTCCGGTTGGGCTGGCTTCCGGTAGAAAGGTATTTTATTTCTTCGCGTCGCACCGGTACGATCGTCACTATCAGTTCATCACACAAACCAGCGCCCTGCAGCAACACTGCATATACCGCCTCTTTCTGACACTGCCAGCGTTAGAGTCCTGAGTTTCGGGCTTTTTCGTGCTGGACCGCTTCCACTTCTACGCAGTACATTGGCGAGTATTGCTATGCCGACGCGACATCCGTCCTTTAACTTGTTCTTCGCTAATGTACTACAGCATTGAATCGGCTGGTTTTCCACCACGTCGATTACTTTGAAGGTCTGTAAATATTATAAGTGTACGGCAGATTGACCAACCATCATATCAACCTGGACAGTATAGAAATATACCTGCGTATTAGAAATCGACTATCCGCTGCAATAACATGATCTGTTATTTGTCTCTGTATGAGCATGCTTAGCTACTGGGTGATCTCAGTTAGGCGACTCCGCATCTTCTACCAGCTAAACGGCCATGTGATGTATAAACTCGCCAGACAGTGACGGCCAGATACGTCAAAAGAAGATCTTGTTTGTTTAGTTCAGTACGATATGATATAATTACTATTATTGACGCTTTGACGTCAAACCATGTTGGTCATCATTGCAACCATCGTCGACCCTCTAACTCTTAAAGGGAACGACATAACGTCTTCGAGTTTCGGTTGATTTTTCAGTATATTTAAAGAACTTGGTTCGTTTCACCGTTTGCTTAGTCACTTTGACGCGCGAGCCAAAATCCGCTTTCGAATAAATACCATATGTCGATAGTGAAATGTAGTAGAAACACAGAGCGGAAAAAAACTTCACAAGATAGTGGTTAACTAATGCAGCCCATATTCGGATTGGGTTTCCCCTATAACCCGTTGTAGCAACTGGAACTAGTCGTGTGATCGTATGCTCTAGATACCCTTACAACTGGAGTAAAAACTGGTGCCGTTTAACGATCTGGACCGAAGAGAAGACGGAAGATTTACTATTGACAGCTAGCGTATTCTTCTGATGTGCTTAAACGTGCACTGAGCGAACGCCACCTTCGGGTGGGCGTTTTCAGCTACCGTTAGTAAAGAATCGTAAAAAATCTTAGCCAAAAAAAAAATAGCAAATCGATCGTTGTTCTTGTGAGTGTTTGCTGTTTTTTTCGTCCTACGTTAATACTACCTACATAAGGTTAACGAGTCAACTCAAGTCTTGATAGACTCGTCGTTTCTGCGACTTGGATTGTGATGCATCTTAGCTCTTTACGTATGGGTACGTTTGAGTATTTTTTTTTGCTTCTTCTTCCTATTCCACATTACATAAATCTACAACGAACTCTGCCCGAGCCCCATGCTAAGAAGTGAAATAGTTCTATGACATTAGTTTGCTATATTAATTCGTCCCCACTCCTAACTATGATATCAATCAATATCAGATAAGAAATAAGCAATAATTTCTTCCGTAAGTTCACCGCTTCTAGTGGACAGATATCAGCGTCACACCGAACGATCAAAGGGATGGGCGAAGTTCCTTGTGATTCATTTTTCGTACAAGACCGTTGGGGTGGTCTACTTTCAAGGGTAACCATAAGACAGGTTATTAAGATGAGGAGATAAGGATGTGTCATTCTGTATAACAAGGTGCGCACGGACGGAAATGTACAGCATGTCCCTAAATGACTTCTATAAAGATTAGGATTTAAGCGTACTGAAAAAACAATATCAGATATAAAAACAAACACTAGGTTAGGGGGGTGACAATCCAGTAACAAGCATCAAAAGAACATTGTTGCGACCCTTGACAGCCAAGACAGAAAAAACAGCCAGTTTTTTCTGATTGCAGTTCAAGCTTATTTGTATTTATTTCTAACACATAATCGCTTTTATAATTACGTTAATTATTTCCTATACAGTTAGCCATGCTCAAGCTCAGCGTCAACAAAAAAATACGCTGGCCACCATAACACACGTAGCTATGAATATTTCATGAACTTGTACAGTCGGCAAGCAATCTTTATTTTTAGAGGCTGAGAAGGATTGGAACCATCTTTATTTAAACCTTTAATGCCTTTTGCGGAATGCATTTTTTTAAAAACAATAATATCGGTCCTGTTTTGCCGCCGGTCGCAGATGCGTCCGCCTTCGGCCAAGCTGGATACTACATCGATGATATTTTTAGCTTTTTATTTCCTATTTACCTTTTTTCTTGTCATTTTTTCCTTGTTGTCATGGGTATGTACTCCCTAAACACATTTCTGCTTGATCATTACTATCTTCACCGTTCGCTTCACAAGCGTCCCAGATGTCTCGTTTACACTTTCTGCTATGCACAAAAACCTCTTCAGTCGTGTCTAGGCACCCAGTTCGTATATGCGTCCTATTCTATCTGGAGTTTCTACGCATGCGCTACGTGTGTAATGATGTCTCCCCCTTTCTCTTCACTGATAATTCGTTCTTTTTTAAATGATTCTTTTATTTGATGTTGCCAAGCCTTCGTTCTTTTGGCTTTGCCAATTTTCCGAATGCTAGCAGAACTCTCTTAATGCGTTCACTACTTACCAGCACTGCCACTGCCATTAGTACTGCTACAGGGTCTGGATCGTCTGTTTGGCTTGTCCTACGCTCAGCCATATCTAGCCAACTCTCTGCCAGGAACTAGGGGTTGTTTAAGGTTTAAAGTATGCTATATTACCTGCACTACTTGATAGAATCGCGAAAGCGACGCGCGACCCGGCGTCGCCGCCTGCCGTCTAAGCCGCGAATGCGTTCTCTTCAATGGCGTACAATCTCCATAGATCCGCTCTGGGCGTGCTTCGGGCGTGCGACAATGTCAATACAATATGGTATTGTATTGAGCGGCGTTCCTTACCCGGACGCTCGCGCTCGCTAGAGAGCAACTGAGAGAAACGGAGCATTACAGGCAACCGCGCCACATCCGGTGGCCTTGGGAGACGCTCGGCCCACTCTACGTGCTTGTCTTTGCTTTTGTTTCCTGCTCTACCCCGCGATTGTAACGCGCATACCAGAACGACGTGTAGCGAATGGAGATTCGGAGTGGGGAGAATGCTAAGTGTTCCGCAAAGAGCGGTCGTCAAGTCGGCCCGACGCCTGGCGCCGAGCGGAAGATAGCGATTGGCTCAAGGAGAAAATTAAGGAAAGCCGTAGGACAAGACAAAGCGGAAGAAAAGCACTGCGGCGGCAGCAACAGATACTCGTGTCACTAGGCCACCGATGGGCGGAAGGACTCTGTGATAGGTTTGGCTCAGTCGGCGGCTTCTTAGATGAAGGGAGGGTGCCTTGGACTCCGTCGGGAATAGGTGCTGGCAATGCAAGCGTACATAGTGCTTAGTGAAGTAAGCCACGTGTGCCACCTTCAGGTACCGCGTATCGAGCGGGTACGCGATACAATGGTAAAGTCTGTTGCTGAAGGTTGTGGTAGGCCAACTTGACCTTGCTGTTCAAAAATCGATTTCCGTTAGAAAGTGTGTCTGTTCCATAGCCACAGATCGCAGAGGATCGAGCGGTGATCCGCTATCTTCTCTGCCATTGATTGTGGGATAGACAGACAGGACGGTAATAGGTAGCAGCAGGTCCCGAGGACAAGCCAAGGTTATTCAAAGCTTTAAAGCCTAGCAAGTAGCAGTAAAAAATTCACTTGCGTACGACGAAGCAGGCTACCTGCGCTAGCAGAACTATCTCTAAGAGCGGCGGTATTGAAAGACCTTACGCGTTCACTCACTCGCTATGTAACCCTACCGTACCGGACATAGCAATATTCATGGAGGGTGAGAACGACTAATGACTCTGTAACATAGCAAATTTATAAGAGTCCTATAGGCTTCTTGTGGCTATGGTGACCTATACGCAATACTAAGGACCAAGGAATTTGGTTTTTACTCAGGTAATGAGGTAACCATCCACCAGCGGCTTAACTCGTAATGATTCGTGTATGGATGACTCTATATTGTGGTAGCATCAGCATAGAAAGTGGGAAGGAATGGCAGTCTAAAGTTGAGAGAAGGTAGGCTACCTGATGCCGATGCTGTGTCAATTGACAATTGCTCGTCATTTTTTTGACAATTATGAATTTAATATTTTTTTAATTGTTTTATTGTGTATGTGCTTCGGTCTGTTCTTAACCGTAAACCTACTTTCACTTTAGCCTGTATTTAGATGAATGCGAGTAAAACACAGAAACCAATGTTATCCGCAGCGCCAAGATTTGTCACTTGTCAAGCTGTTAATAATCTGAGGTAAATCTTTTAGGGTACTACTTATTTAGGTTATTCTATCGTCTGTAACCTGGTTAGCTATGCACCGAATTCCTCCACTCGAAATGAATTTCCCAATACAGTATTGTTTACCGAACTTCGTCCGGTATAACGGCAGATATCATTACGGCTGACGTCTATCCCGAGAACTCGCTCGTCCACAACTTGCTTTAGGGGTACCAGACCTGTCTCCTTTGCACATGTTAGTCGATCACCTGAACGGCTCTAGCATAGGCCAACTTACCTGAATGGCTATACCAGCAACGAGTCAGCCGCTGGCATCAACAGGGTTCAAGGTTTATCTATATATCTGAATTCGACCTTAGTCCAGTTCACTTCGCTAAATGATGATGTCTGGCTGTCCAATATCGTTCTGACATCGTCGTCAAAGACCGTTTCGTAGGCCAGCGGTGTCATAGGCAGACTTGTGCCTACTTTAGGCTCTAGACCGTACCACTCCTGTTGACCCGAATATCATCTGGCGCGCGCCAGATGAGATGCCGCTCCGTACTCCTGCGAAGCCGGCTCCGCCAACGACTTTACCTATTCGCTAGACAACAGTAACAACTCTTCATTTAGATTCACGCTTTGAAGACGACAGGCAATGCGATGAAGTTCATGGCTGTGACGGCTGTGAACAACCGAATCTTCTTTCGCCTAACATCGAGAAGCGGTATCAGGAAGGAAGCAACAGAGCGGATTCCAACTGAAAGTTTGCTAGCAATGGACCATATAGCAGGCCCAAATTGATTCAATTGAACAGGCTCGAGCTCTGAGGGACTTTAGATGAATTTTCTATCCCGGGAAGTATAATTCGGCTTTCTTAGAGTTTTGTAATTACAGCCTTTTGATGATAATATAATAAATAGATATAGTCTAAGTGACATTATCGGGCTATCGAAAAATACAATATGGCATGAAGACTTAATTTAAATTATTGTACGACTATTTGGTATAGTTTTATGGATATCGTAGTACCGATAGGCCAAAGAGCCTGTATCGCTAGTAATGGTTCTAAGCGAATAGGCCGAGCAAATATCTGAGCTGGATTCTACATGAATGCCTTTTATTATAATATAGATAACTTCCTTTCACTCACATAAATTATATAGGTCATATAAATATAATGTGGGACATAGGCGTAAAGAAAGCTGCATTTACATGGCAATATGGATCTACATTTCGAATAGAGCAATGGCTACGAATGATTAGTCTTCAGTTTAGTGCCATGCTTCAAACAACCGTTTTAGATCGAATCTGTTAAACGATGATAACGATCTTAATTTGAAGGTAAACTAAATTATTCGAAATTAACTTTTCAGTAATCATTTGCCAGAGCGGATTAATAGCTTGTTTGCGATAAAAGATCGAGTTCACAAAGGAACTGTACGGTAGCCTCGTGCCGTTAGTCGGTACCGAGAAGCGTAAGCGATTAGCGCACCCCAGGAAGCCAGGTTACCTCACAGTTGATGTAACCGAATGAAGTTCGATTTCACGCGACGGTCAGCAGACGTTCTGTGCAAAAATCTGCACCATCGATGACAAAGATTCTTCATACGTCTTCCTGGTTAATACTGCTATTCAAGAATACCTAAGTCACCTGAGCTGATTTTAAAGACGCTTATAAATTAAACACATGACGAATGGATCTACTGTGGGTACTTTCTATTTGCACTTAACATACTTGACAAATAGAGGTAAAAAAGTTTGCTTAATTCTCTTTTTCCTAAATCTTGCGCCTTCTCATTTCAGGACGTTTTCGTGAAGGGTACACTGAAGAACAATCGGCTCAAGGTTGTGGGTACCCTGAAGTTCGCATGGTCGTAGCATATACTTACTAACTTACGCAAGTACTTAGTCTTGTATGAACTTCGACCAACAGAAGCTACATCTCGGGTACCGCCTACCGTCTTCGTCGTTGCATGTGCCCTTTAAGTCATCCGACGAAAACGTCAGCTAATCGCGCTTTCGTGTGGGCTCATTTGCGGGCGGTATTGAAATCGATGATCCAAAGTAAGAATACGTTACAAGTCCAATATCAGATGGTTAACGTGGACGGTGAAACGGCTTGAAAGAGACCGGGGCGGCTCAATAATTTCGTCTCAGGACGACACGTGGCCTAATACGCTGCCAGCACGGGCTCATCAAAAACCATAACCGATCAACAGAAGCAGCCGAAGCAATTGAGGGCCATTGAATCGGACTCAAATAAGGGTGTGGCAGGTTCTGTTTGCATTGATGAGGTTAAGGCCCCACCGTTGGAATGGATTTCAACGTCTTGCTACCGACCTATGTTCCTCCCGATTCTCCTTCGATGTTCAACGATTACTTACACGACACGAAGTACAGACGTAAGCGTAATATAAGAAATAATGCAAAAGCGATACCCTTATACTCTGGTAGAAGCGACAGATGAGAGCGACATGTGGGCGCTCTTCAAGGGCAAAATATGTTACGAGTACGAAGTGGCATTTAACGAAGACTCAAGAAATTTTTGAATAGATATATAGAAAAACACTCACGAAAGAGAAGGATGGGAGCAAAAAAGGCAAGGCATGGGGCAAAAAGCTAGCCGACATCTAATTCCTCTGTTGTTTTCATAGACTAAACCATTGCTGTGCTTTGAAGATGATAACCTCACTGAAGGTCGATGATAAATGGCGTTGTTTGAGGCTAATAACGAATGCACTTAGCAAAAGTTCGTGCAAATGAAAATCGTTGGTTGAAAAAAAGGAACAAGATAAGGCGATTCACCTTCTTCAACGCGATTTTCATAGACGACGTATTCTATAAACGCTGAAAATCCAAACCTGCCGAACTAATACTTGCGCTACATTATCTTAGTTGGCTCGTTATTTACTCAGTGATTGTAGACGCATAACAAATCGTTGATTGAGCTATACGACAAACAAAATAAAAATGGTTTGTTTTAGAGTGACAGGACTCAGGCTGCTTTTCACGCTCGCAGCGCCATTTTTTCTGACAATTGACCAAAACGCCTTTATTGAGTTATGTCGATATAGTCAGTAGGATTGATTGACTTGTACTTAACATGAGAATTTTCTAGGGTTCTGTTCCGTACAGCTGCGAACGCTAATGCACGCACACCTCTTCCGGTTGGAGCGCACGTTTACTTTACAGCACAGAGCACTGCTTGTTAGGCCGTCGGAATGCTATAGGAGGCGACTGATTCCTGCCAATGTACGATCCATAGCAATTTAAACTAGACCGATTGATCGTCAGCAAATGTCGGCAGATAAGCTGGCGCAGTTAAGAAAACTGTATGACTGATGATAGGCAACAATAAACACAGTACATGGATTCATTTCCTGCCGCCCAGTGATAGCCAGACGTGATGAGGGCCTTGCCTTCAAAATAGTCCGCCTCCGTAGCTCGCTAAGGCAAAGAATTCACTACTATCTCCGTGACATAAGAAAAGGACGTCTTTCTGCCCTGCTAACGGGAGGAGAGTATTTTTTTCGATATGTGGATATAATACAAACGCAGCTTAAGCTAATGCTATATAATTCTATTTAATCGTAGTAGCTGACGTTGTGCAAAAGAAATCATTAGCATATAATTAAGCATTGTTTCGTAAATACAGAATCATTGTCAGCTACCTGCATCTAGTTCGTATGAGCCTAATTGATTAAAGGGAACATTGCTAGACTACTGATAACCCCCGCCGGTGTTTAATATCACATTTATATATATCCCAGTCCAATCAATGAAGCTAATTCTGCGTCAAATAACATTTACTTGACATGCCCTTTGTTTTATCAGAATTTGTCCTTGCAAGATATCTGACGAGCCAAACAGCGTTTCATCTTTAAACTGCTTAATTATTTGTCCATCACTTCGCTGTCATGATTTACTCGAACAAGCTTTTTCTGTATGCCGCTTTATTCATTTCACTTTCGGGATCGATGCAGACGAAGTTCACGATCAAATTTACTGCCGTCTGAATCGTTCGATCAAGGCCCTTGTCCTTTCGAAACAGGCACGTATGCCTGCCGTTGCCGGGCACACGGACGTCATTGGTAGCATCCGCCCAGCTCAGATAAGCAAAACATTATTCCTGTATACCTAGCGAGTCCTCCGCTGTTCGAAAATGCCGCTCCGGGAGCCTACATGAGGGTGTTCAACCCTTTCGAAATAGCACCAAAGAGCTAATACATTCATGACAATCGCCGACAGAAGGAGGTGTCGGCATCTACTGAGATTCTCTCGAAGGAGCTGGGCCGAATTCGTGAGTTTTGCAGAGCACGATCTGTTTTGGTTGCCTGGGAACCGAAAACGGTAAAGATGGCTGTATGAAAAAAGAGTGTAAAAAAGAGGGTTAAAGACTGTGAACAATGGTTGAATGCCCGGAGGGGCCTGGTAACGTCTAAAACCGTGGAGATACGACCCGAACTGGGGCCGACAATAGTAGTTAGCCTCGATCGCTTGGAACTTCAGCGCTTTAAGGCTTATGGTCCTACATTAGCAATTTTATGCACACAAATTTACCCTATATTTTGCTGTTAGCCGTTATTTAGCTTGTATGTATGTAACAAAGATTTAAACAAATGATGATTGCTAGAAGGAGTGCCCGGACTAATGGAAACTCGCGGCTGGAAACTAGCGGATGGCAACAACGAGACCAAGATTTTTTTAGGCTCATTTTGACGCAGAAAAACTAGTGAGATGGGATGAACTCAAGTTTTGCTCTAGTTAAAAAGCGCTAGAACTTTCAATTGGCATAATAAAGAAAAGCAATACCTTTAACTTCAAAGCTGTGTTTGCGAATGCGTCTAGCCATAATAGTATGCTCTGACAGCTAAATAACTTATACGGTGGTAGGGTTTAAGGATCAAAAAAAGTTTGGACTGCTAAATCGCTTTATCGCAACAGAACTTAAATATTATAGAACCTTAAAATCACCACTACTTGATTGTTAACTACCAAATTCTTTTACCTAAACTTCGTAAACTTAGGAACAGGCAATGAGCGCTCGTAAATGTTTGTTTTTTCAAACTTCCCGAACTACCAGATACGTCACGTAATTATAGTGGTGCACTGTATTCCAATAGAACGACGTATGTTGCGGGGCTGACTCTGGCTTGCGCGTGGGTTTCAGTACAAGTATTTAGAGCGTGGCAGTATCCCTCCTCTCGCTTTCTATTTTCTCTTCTAACCATTCTAATCAGACCGGAGTCCGACTCCAGTGATCCGACGGAACTCAAAGCCGGACCGATTGCTCCGAAAATAACCATTTACTGAACAATACCCAGCATGTCTATTACGGCAACTCCACCCAAGCACCTAGCTTGGGGTCGCTTTTAATTATTACGATATACATTCAACTTTGATGTATGTGCCAACTGCGCAGAGTCCCATTGAACTGACGGGATTTTTTTTACCGCTAACAACGATACACGACAACCGCCTAAAACGAGTGAAAGATGCCGATCAGAACATGGCAGGCCGGGGTGAGTATCAACAGAGCGTACTACCGACAAGTAGAATGATATTACGTGGTCGAAACAAACAAACGAGGTTGTCTGACATGGTCCAATCTGGGCTGGCTCGACATGGTAGCGTTGTACGGTGATGATGATGATGACCTCGGTGATATTATGGATCTTGGTGATGATAATGATGAAGTTCATGCTGCCGCTGTATCGGTAGTGTCTCGATAGCGAAGGAGAGAAGGCGGACGATAAGATTGATTCAGGCTTCCGGCGTGCCTGACGTCCTATTTCTGATCTGCGTCATATTAATGGTATATAAACTCGGCTCAACTCGTTTGAACTGAGATCATAGAAACCGTTGACTACTAGCAGACGAAACATTACGGGGCTGAGTGGATAATAGCACACCTGCGCTTCACGACCCGCGTCGGAAAGCCTGGGCGTACGTGCAAACGTGCTTGGTGACTTAAATATTTAAGACACGTAGGCAATGTTTAATGTGAACAGACAATGGGCGTGGGTCGATTTAACGGTAATCACACTTTGCTTATTATTAACAGAATGTTGTTGTTGCTATGTTATTTCGCTGGCAAACGAACTTCGGTAAGTCTGAGAGTATTTCTGGGTCTGTTCTTGCACAATGTCTGCGAGTAAAATGTGGTGGTACTTTTGGTTTCTCATTATATTTTTTCTACTTACACCAACTTATCTAGTCTTGCTGTAAGTAAGGGTAATAAGGATGTCATTATATCCGTAAGTTTAGATCCCTGAGTCTCTAAAGTGAATCAACCAGACCTTGAAAGGGAACACCTATCTTGGTGGTGTCAGATAAAACAGCATGTTGTGTTACGTACGGGGTCGACAGCCACGTGACGAGTTTCCGGTGCACAACATTATAGACAGGCAACAAAACCTATGGCATCATGAAGGGAACCTTCAGTTACCGGTGGGCGCGCTTCGCGGTCGACAGGCAGTGGCAGATCTTTGCCGCTTCAGGCTCTCAGATGCGGTTTGTGGAGTGGAACGAAACGAAGTCTGGTGTTCGACCCGGGTTGGTTTTCGACCGAAGCGAGAATATGTGGTAAAACCAAGGCAGCACTCGTATGTAGCGCTGGAAGTCATGTGACAGGAAGTGCTGCTCAAAACAAGTAGATGGGTTTGAGTTAACTTCAATGGTATAGGTACGTATATCCTATAGATGTTGCGAATACATATTCAATATAAGAGCTACGCCTATGTGACAGCGTGTGGGATATTGACATTCATACTGGCGTTGCGATTCCTTCTCATGACTCCTTCATGACTTTCTGAGGAAGCCAATCGACTTTATGGAGAGTATCGGATTTTTTGCTATAAATTAATTTTTGCTTTTTAAATATAAATCAGTGCACACACATGTTCATTTATGCTGTTGATTAACTCAAGGCAACACGGTCAGGGAGAACTTTCTATTCAGTGTTTTATATTAATCTAGTTACATACATAAAGCATCCACACCAGGCTGATACGTTAGTGACATATATGATTCATTATTAAGTATAATTTCATAAAGTCTCAGCCTAGTTGATTCCTATCGTCGTTCCTATACTAAACGTCGTTGCTCCTTGAGAGTGCTTCAATTTGCAGGGTCCGTCGTACTCAAATAGAGACTTCAGGATGCACGAAGCTGTCGTGTAATAATGTATGGTCTTGCTACAGTTCTCAGACCGCACAAAAATTGCTTCTTAGCGAATCTCCAATTCACTTTTCTTACCCGTGTTCGTTTACGAGCTGAGAATCAGAGCCTAAACCTGTTTTAACCGGCAATGTCTGTGCAGCAATAACCGTTTGTGATTTCTCAGAAGCACCACCTGCCTGCCGAGCTCAGTCACCTTTGATTATTCCTAGCGTTGTTTTTTTCAAGATTCTTATATTATAGTCGGGTGCTGAGAACCAAAGAGGAATTGGTCTTCACCGAGTGACAGGGCAAAAATCTTTGCTCGAACTTATCACTAGGATTGCGCATCAACCGGTTTAACTTTCATTCGTAAGACAATGAGACGCAAGTTGAAAGCCAAAATAAAATAACTAACGCCATCTTCTATTTGACGCTCTATATGAGGTTTAAGTTCGGTCAGTTTAAATGAAGTGCCGGACCTCGTTCATGGTATGGCTATGCATCGCAAGCAAGCTGGTTATTTTCAACACCGAAGAGCTTCGTACGCTCATAACGAAAGGGCTAGGTCTTTATGGGTAACCAGAGCGAAATACGTTCCCACAATTTGGTCGCTTTAACGGTAACTATTAACGAATCGACCTGTATCGGTTGTTTTTGAAGAGGCTACGAACCCGCTATATCTGAGACTCCAAAGTTCTCAGTGGGGGAAACATTGTTCTTTGAGTCCAGCCTAGGTTACTCCTGTTGCTGAGCGCCTCCCGAACCTCGGTTTCATCTTCAAACACATCCAAATCGTCCGCCTAACGTGTTGTTTTCGAGGATAGGTACATATTAGACAGACGTTCAAGTGAACAGATATAGATAGGAATACGATACTATCTGAAAAGCATTTTAGAATTGGGATATTCGACGCAGCTCGTCCATGGCTGTTGGATCAATTATTCCAGATATAATTTGCGGAATTATGTTTGTGTACGTATACATATGCATGGGAAGATGTCCATTATGTTTGGGCGTATTGGCGTTTATTATAGAAATAGGATGAGTCCCGGCGGTACTCGGTGGTCTACATGTGGCGGGGGACGATTCTCTCATAGGCGTGGATTTCTTTCTTCAATCAGAGTCAATCGAGCGTGCCTGTGAGAACGTTGTGGGCACCGGTGGGGATATTACAATCGCGCACAAAAAATACATCGTTCTGAATAAGGGGAATGCCGCAAAGAGAAAAACGCGAAACATAGACCGATTATTTTTGGTAACTAAAAACTCAAAGTCCTGTGAAGTTGCAACTTCATACATCTAGTTATTTGGTAAACGTCGATAAAAACGATTTATTTTTCAACAATTCTTGTAATCCTTGATCGTATTGTACTCCGAATGTATATCGTTGTAAATTGTGTACATGAATGCGTTTTTTACAGACAGAAAATTAATACTAACTAATTGATAATGGTAAGAATATTTTTCTATAGGAAATTTAGTAGGTGACTAGATCACTCACTGAACTTTAGGAACTTGGCTTCGTACAGGGATTTTTCAGAGGATTTTAAAGTCCCGTTTTTTGACCTTGTGCCAACCATTCGCTTACGGCATCCCGCATCTTTCTAGACGTTCGAAGTGTAAGATGCATATTTTTCTGTCTTTAATGGTCAAGGGTAAAACTTATAGAATCAGTTTCACCAGTACGTCGATCTATCAAGTCTATTAATATACGCAAGACGTAATTCAGGCTAATAAAGATCAAATATCGATGAGACTTTGCTTCATTTCCGCCGCACGAATCGCTAATGCTATCCTCACACCCGCAGGCGTCAATCGAACGCGCCGTACCAACCTATCCGGACATCTTCTTCCGTTCCCACAGGCCAGAAACCACATGCCGCCTCACTATCCGAACCGAACGTCAGCGAAGCGGCAACACAGCGTCTATCAAGGCCTATTCAGCTACGCGACCGAGTCGAAAACCAACCATTGTCTTGGGCCTATCGGCTGCTGCTATACTCTTTGCTCAGCGCAATAACCGATAAGTGTTATCGACGGTACTGTAAATATTGGTTAAAGTTTTCTTAGTTTCTTCTTGTGGCTAACACATTAACAGCGGTAGAAAACGCATCAAGAAAGTATAGTGGTTAATGAAGATCATTCTATTCATTACAGAAATGTATATACGGGATGAAGCCAAAATCGTCTTGGCAATATGGGAGCCTTTAGTTTCTTCAATACGCATATCACGTAAATATCGAAAATTCAAGTGATTCACGTATCGAAGTATTTTTCAAGCTATCACAAGTCTTCTACCCCATCCTGTGTGTATCTTTTTTTTCTGTATGATAATACGTCGGTATCACATCAGACGTCCTACGGATCCAACGGCGCTAGCGCGTCCGTTATATGGGAAGCGTAACGGGGGTGGCACCTCCCTGGATCCGAAGGAGGGTGCAGAGTTATTGTTGGCCATTTATCTGTTCATTGGCTGCTGTTTTCATGCAACGATAAAGCATTTCATAGAGAGAGCTGCTGCCCACTACTTAGATAAAAACTAGGTATTACATTGTATGTATCTGTGTTAAGTTTCAGTTAATTGGCTATTTGATAAAACATAGCTCAAATATCCCAAATAATTTGCTACGGTGCCTTCCTCTGAGGCCAATTTTTTTTTACAATGAAAACTTTAGTTCATTCGCTTTTAGGCACAGTTTCCTGACATTTTCTCTCAAAAGCATTTTTCTAAACGAAACGATTATAGTTCTCGGCCGATCTTAACGGGACCCCTGAGCTTGTATTTGTATCTCTTATCGTTAACAATAATCAAAAGCTATTTTCACTTTCTGCTTTTGATAACAACGCCGACCTAGTCGTCCTTATGGCGCGTGGCGATCGCCATCTCTGGCGAACCTATGGCGGTCGGAGGCTACCTAACGGACCGCCCGTAGTATAAGAGGCACAGTGCTAACGATAGACAAATTGACATGCCACAATTCGCGTACAACACAAGCTGCCGTGACGTCAACAAATCAGCGAACGCTGCGTGATATAGTAGCGATATGGATGCTTAGTTCTAGCGTTATTGATGCTGAAGTTCGAGGCCCAGCTGCGCGACAGGCAACTCTATAGCTCGAAAACAGCAAAGCCTGCCTTGCTCACGAAAAAGATGGCCGGGTGGCCGGCGAAAATTTGACGATGCGTTGAACGTGTCACTTGTATAGAGGGCCTGCGGATGCATCTTAAGAAGCAATCAGAATCTTATGCTCGAAGATCAGTATCGATAAATTTCTGTCTAATGTATCACTAGGTCGCAATGGGTTTCAAAGATCACATAGTGCTATACGTTTTCGAATAGTCAGCTGCCGTAGGCATACATAAGTGGATAAGTAACCCTTGAAGACATTTCGATTAAGACAACTTAGATGGTCAGATTAGATAGTCGCAGCTCAAACTGTGTTTGAAATCGATAATTCAATTGCCCTTTATATAAGGATGCTCTTAAAAGCTATGGAGACATATAGAAACAAAAGTTATTCTAAATTTCAGTATAAACAAATCTCAGTACCAGTGTCCAATAACTTACCTGGATCATTTAGTTCATATGATAATGAAGCTACTAAAGTTTCGCTATTTCTCAATAATCGGATACTCTTACGATATCTCCCAAAAAAATTTGACCTTTGTGATGTAATAATATTAATCCAAAAATAATGTTAAAAAAATATATGGAACTTTGCAAACCGGAATAGGGTTGATCACAGGAAAAAAACTAGGCTTTTAGCTGAATAAAATGGAAAATAAGTAAGGGATCTTTTTTCCCTTTCTGCACACTGAATACAGCTCATTATTACAGTACAAATAACAGAAACAAGCCCAACCTACCAATGAGTATTATATCTTTCAACTATTGTATGATACAGCGACTCAATAATTTTTTTGACTATTCTGTTTTTGTTGAGTGTCTCTATAACCATGTGAGAAACCTCTTACCGCAACAAAAACCACAGTGAGCTTCAACGAGCTGTAAACCATTTTTGACAAGAACGCCGCCCAAAGATTCTCAGGCATGCCAGCCACAATCTGTTGGAAATCCCGCATTATCTGCAGATTGAGCGAACACCCTCGGAATCATAAAGTTCATCAATGTCAGCCTCGATCAGTGTTTGTCTGTGGTGCATTGCTATCAATGAGATTGTCAGCCTTTGCCGCAAATGCATTGAACATGCCCTTTTGAGAACAACGGCTCATCATTCTTGAAGTCTTGAGGATTCGGCCCGCATATGAAGACAGGTACTCACCACGAGGTGCAAGAGGTGTCCTGCTAGTTCTGATGACAATTTACGAGTGCCCGCATTGTGCAACATCGAAATAAACCTCACAACCAGGGAGAAGGAGAAGATAGGGAAGGGCCATCAATGTTTTCGGTGAAGGTTAGCCATATGTAGAAAGAGAATAGCAGATAACGGCCTAGAATAGCACTAGTTTGCAGGAACAAGCGGTGAAGTATTGGTGTGATATATCGTTAAAAAGGGTCGCGAATAGCTGAAAAGCAAGCGTCCCTTAGTGTCGATAAAACACGTACGGAGCCTCTGCTTAAGGGGCACTCACTCACGTACGTAAGTACATAGCAAAGGGCCGACTTTCTCGGAGCGGTTTTGATCTTATTTGACTCGGCGATGCAACAACGGGGACAAGCGTACCTCTGATCATCATCGACTGTGGTTGTATGGGGCATGGGCCGTGAGTGGGCTTGTGGTCTTATCATTCCAGAAGGCGGATAACCTGATTGCGAAGGATTTTGGCCTTCGCTCGTCGTACAGTGTCGCAGGCGACTCGTGTTTGCGACAAGTTGACGGTCGCTAATTGGACGCTGTCATTCTTAAAGTGAAATTGCGATTTGCGAACATAACGCTGGCCGCTACGAGTTTTGCATCAAATGTTTTTCTGTCAGATAAAATGAGCGAAAAGTTCATTGATGCGTAGTGCAACATAGGAGTGTTGAAAGCACTCCGATTTAAAGATAACTCATGACTTGTACGGATTAACATAAAAACCTACCAAAAACCTAACCGCTCCGATACATCAATATGTGTGGAACAGTGCCACCGTATTTGGATTGATTACAGGCTAGCTAAATAACTAGTTCATAGTATGATTTTTGTAAAACACAATTACTGGAAGATTTGTGTCAGTTTGGGTTGAAATGGGTTCGCACCTATTAGCTCAAATGATCCACAGATGTTCAGACTCTGAAAGACTTCCACATATAATTTTGAATAGTTCCGACAAACGTGTATTCACAAATCCCCCTTTACTCAGACCAATAGTCTCCTATCAGAGGCTCGGCAAGATGGGAAAGTAATTCGTGCACTTTCGTATTCCTTTTTTTTGGATATTCTTCAACCACTTTTACCGATAGAAGAGCTCACGACATAAAATCTTTTCATTCTAAGTAAGCTTTGTCTCGGTGTTTCTAGGCCACAAGTGGTCCTTTCTAATGGCGCGCGTGCTTGGTCTTACAGCTGTCGTAACCTATGAGCGTGCGCCACTCAGGCTTTAGGCAGACAGGTAAACTTACTTCTTCAAGGTTTCACTTCTACGAAAGCCTACTCAGCTTCCATTGACTCAGAGCTTATTCATATGTTCCATTGCTAGTTTGTCGACCCTGACACAAAGAGCAAACGTACTACCTGTCTTTATGATGGAGTCTTCGCTCAGTCACTCCAGTGTGTTTAACCTGATCAGGCCAGACAGGGCGAGTCCTCGATTTCGAACCCAAACCGCTTGAACCCAAGCGTAGACGAGATATGGTCGCAGACGCCGCTGTCTCCGTTCGCTTTAAACGCATTCGCGCATATTGCTGTCTGTACAGGCTCTCCGCCGCTGATCATCTGCCGATGGGTCTTGACGAGTTCATGTACCTACGAGTCACTAGTATACAATAAACATCTGGAAGTCAGGTGGAGAAAGTCGTGCGTCGTGAGCCGCTGAGCGTGTGCTCCGCCTGTATTCCCGAAGTGACCCTGTCTACTGCTGCTTTATTCGGGACCGAATGCACTGTCGCCGATTGCACACGGCTCGATTCGGTACCGCTCCACTCAATGCAGGTAGGTTAAAAAGGAGACAAATCTACAGAGAGGCTTAGCATTCAGCGCACTCATACTTCGACGCTACAGAAACAGATGCCTGCTTCTGTTGAGTAAAAGCAACGGCAACAACTATCACTGCCGCCTCAATATAGAAAAGTGCGCACGGCAGACAGTTCGAGCTGGCCAAGGCCGTTGCATTGTATCTGACATTAGAAATTGCCGATTAGCAACCTCAGGGGATTAGAAACGAAGTAATCTTCGATGGACTCTTAATGGGGGGGGGGGGGGGGGCAGAAAGCAAGGTCGTTCTAAAATTGAGGCTTACGTGGTACGAGTAGGAAAGGAAACCTACGTTACTCTTCGTTTTTTACTCCGTGAGATGTGGTCGGTCGATTTGCCCGCGCAGACGTGTGCCTGGCATGTTCCGTCTGACCCCGTTTGTGCACTAGGCACAGACGGATGCTATAACTTGATAATCTTTTTTTGGACAAGTTTTTCAAAGTAAACGTCGCGAAATAAAACGTGGGTTTAATGTAATAACCTGGTAGAAAAACGTTTGATCGTTGTGGTCTAAAATCGATAATCGAAGAGGCCATTTATTGTCGGTAGGCGTGTAAACGGGCCTTCTTTCAAATTTATGCTTGAGTACAATGTAATTAGGTAGATCGGTTATAACTGATGCCTTTGCAGAAGCTAAAGTAGCTAGGTCGGTTTTGGATGTAACTGTAGCTTATTAACAAGATAAACTATAGTACTCATTTTAGCATCGAGTTCCCGATTTCGAGGTGTCAGAAACTATACCGCATCTCCGGTCCGTACTAATCAGTGACGAATCTATCTGTTTAGCACGTCTAAACGTTCATTCATTTCATGTATAATTTTTCGTGTTCAGCGAATTTACCTCCTGAATTACCGCTACAGATACGACGGATGAACTGATGGCGAGGTGTATCACGAAGGTTATCACGAAATCAGGAACTGGCCCACCTAGAACTCGACTCACTTTTTTTTCAGCCCTTTACCTGCTACGCAAGCCGGTCACATTGTGTTCAACAACCTGGAAAAGAACCATAAATCGCATGATCTTGAATGGTTCCGTCCACCCCAAAACAGTCACTGCCTAGCTAGTAGCTACATGGCAATGAATCTGGTAGTAACTATACGCATATTATTTTATCTCATCTAATATAGTCCGCTATAGTTCGATTCAGGTACGAGCTGAGCTAATCAGCGGCGGCGTTTCGGATAAGACGAGAGAGATACTAGGAAATACTACAGCCCTATCTGAGATAACGTATCGTACTCGGCTGCTAGTACGGAGATGTGTATTTTGACAGGTCTATCAAAGTGACTCCATGAATGTCGAGTAAGATACAAGGTTAGATTGTTTAGTAAAAGCAGATTTTTCATACTACATCAAAGAGGGCTCGTTCACAGAATGAAATTAGCTGAAAATTGGCGTTAAAAAACAGTACATCGCTTAATCGCCATATAACAGCTTCTGATTTTCTACACTATAGACACATGTTCAGTTGTTGATTCAACGGAACATTGAAAAGCTGGGTTTAAAATACAAGCTGGTGACTACAGTTAGTTTGTAAATTAACTATCGCCATATGCCAAACGATGCGCCTTCTAATTGTAAGGCGCGGCCAGTCGACGACGTAGCTCGTTCGCTGTTGCCTACGACCAACGACGATCGCTTGGTGACCTGTGGGACACGTGGTAGCTAGGTTCGAATCCAAGCGTGTACATGTACCGTTCCGTGCGTGTGTAGTATTTGTGACTGTTCACATATGGACGTAAAACACGAACGACGTCTGTGTGGTAATTAAGCATCAAGACAGAGTTTTCTATATTAACTAGGAAGGCGCTAACATGACCGAACGGATACGGCATTCTTTTACCGAAACGATAAAAAAAATACTAATTTCGAAATAGTACAAAATGAAGCTGAGTAAATGACATGTGTGATGAGCAGTGCAGCCGTAATAAAACTTTTAAAAGAAAGATATTGCCGAAAATCTCAATATTTGTAGTGCTTAGTAATATGCCACAAGTACCGGGGGTGTTTAACACTTCCAAGTAACGCGTGATGTTATACGGTTCGTATACGGTGTTTTATCTGGTAAGGCAACGCGTAGATCTGGGACATTTCACTCAATTGAAGCTCAAATTAAACAAAATTTACCTAGCTTATTTTTCCTTTCCTCTAAGGTTCATACGCAATTTCCGCACTTTGTACATTCAATCCATCCCCTATCATTTCAAGTGCAAGAGGGCCACAGATCGGCATCAGATTGCCTCATCAACCAGAAGTTGATGAACGATCCAGGTGCATCTCCCAAAAATCAGGCACCAGCCTGGCATCAAACCCTGTTAGCCCCATGGGTACTTCACCATTAGCTCCATGCCACCCGCATGCGTTGACCCAATCCACACTCACTAAGAACATCAACACCATCATCGCCATTATGAGCTATCTCGTCATTTTCGTCTGCACCAAACTCAGCCAGACAATATATGTTGGTGTTTGTCGCAAGTACTATCCAAACTATACACTGGCGATTACTCTCGTTTTCATCTCGCTGGATTCTCGTACCGGTATGTTTAGTGGCATAGTTGGTCGTGATGTGGGCCAAACCCGTTTTGCGACGTACGCCCAGCGTCTGCATGAACCCTAGGTGCATCATAGGGACGCATGATTTTTTACTCTCCACGATACGCCTGAGCATGTTCTGTGCAGATAGACGCCTGTGCTCCGTCCTTCTTTGGCTTGTTTGGTTCTATTCAGATGAGTTCAGTCAGCTTTCACTTTCTATAGACATTATTTTTCTCGTATGCGTGCTACCTTGACGGGTATCGGACCCCCTGAAATACACCCATAGAGCTGCGCGTCCTCAGATGTGCGTCCGAGAACTCCGAAACCTCAAAAAAACAGGCCATCGCTTTCAGACCACGCCGCCCCCAAACCTCGAGCGGTGCCTTCTGCCATCGAAAGCCCTAGCGAACGCAGATCTACCACTCTGCAAGTGCAAAGCCTGTGTGTTCTTTCTTTCTACTCAACGAGAAAGTCTGAACGAGTGAACGACCACAGTGTCTATATCGGAGACCTGCTTCGCCAGCAGCGACAGCCTGACTCGTTGAGTGCTGTTGTACGCCGACCATCTGGACGCAGACCGTTCTGGTAGATTTAGAACTCCCCCAGAGAGTCAGCGCCTCCATTCTACAACCGTATTCACTTCTAACTAGTATCAAGCATTCTACTGACTGGTTTATGTTGTGTTACGCGATGTTGCATTACACAGCTCCTCGATGCAGTACGTTTCTGCGATAGTGTTTTTACAGCGACCAGAAACGCGCTAGCGTTAACCAGCGCTAAACGCTAAGAACCACTCAACGTACTAGGTTAGAGAGGGAAATTTTGCCTCTCGCCTGATGACTAGTAAATGCGGGACTGACTGATTTGTTGGTGGCTGA
The DNA here is from genome assembly GCF_002532875.2 of Varroa jacobsoni. Taxonomy (NCBI): domain Eukaryota; kingdom Metazoa; phylum Arthropoda; class Arachnida; order Mesostigmata; family Varroidae; genus Varroa; species Varroa jacobsoni. The sequence continues at coordinate 177,096 of NW_019213641.1, forward strand.
GATGGAGGAATCGACCCCCGCGCCCGGAGAGATCATTGCCCGTTAAGACCTGTGGTAGAAGTCTTAGCTGCTTAATTTATGTATTTTTGAGTAAATACAGGTTTAGAAGGAGTACACGCAATGACTCTATACATGACCAGATACATGAGAATACACACAAATTAGACCCAAGATGAAAGTACGTTACTATGATTGTTTCTGAGTTTTTAGTTTCGAGCCTCTTGGACAATTAGCTACTTTCTGTTAGTTATTCGTGCCTCCATTTTGTTTCGTAGAAGAACACTTTATGTAATGTGTAACCTTATCTATGTAAAATAACGCATACAATTAATTTTCCTGCGCATTTATGTAGCGTTTGATTATTATTTCTATTAAACTCGGCCAAATTAATTAAATCCTACGGAATGACAAGACGCAATGCAAACACCTCGTCACAGGAAAAAAGGAAGATAATAATAATAGCCTTATTATTGATGTTCCTTTCATGAAAATACGACCACCTGCGACATACGACGCAGACGACTAGCTTTTACGATTTCCGCAGTCTACCTTACGCTGTCACCATACCCATGTAGGCTGTATCTTCCTGAATAGATTGTGCCATCTGGCGAGCGCAAACTCAATAATCTATGCACCCACATATGTGTAGAGTCTGCTGTACAAACGCATCATGATTGACAAATCCAAAAAAGTTTCCCGCAATTTTTAGAACTCCAGTTACAAAAATGCCCCCTTTCACGCTTGTCGCTCCTTCCGTCTCGATTGTCCCTACCCGACGTGCTCAAATTTTGCTGTTTCACTAAACCCAGACCTGATGCTAGGTCTGACCTTCTCTAGCCTCTGCCGTGGCTGCACCCGTTTTCCCATTCGCGACTAACATTATTATTATCACTACAGCGCTTAACTCGGAGAAGCACGTGCGCTTGATATGGCATCGCCCCCAGTATCAGCACGAGTGGGGTGGCTGCGACTACGTTTTTGTTGGATCAACCGACTATCCTCGACTACCTCCGACAACCTCTTCCTTCCCCCACATCTCAAGCAGGTTTCGAAATGGGAAAGGATATTGCCCACAGTCGAGCAACCAGCGTTGCAGTTTCCGGCAGCATTCGGGCGGATTGTTCTGGTAGCAGACACGAGGCCTCAGGCTCGTGCAAAGTCGCCGCCGAACGCCAGACCTTCCGCCAGCCGGTTCTGACATTGGGTTTTCTAGCGGGACAACCAGATGGCCTCCGGTTCCGGACTCCGGTGTTTGGTGGGCGAGGTAGTAATGAAAAAAAAAGAGGGTAGAGAGGTAGGGGCGACTGCGTTTGCTGAACATGGATTAGAGAAGTAGCGCAAGCCAAGTCAGTTAGATCCTATTGAATCAATATGCTCTTTGCTACATAGAATATAGAGAGAACAACTAGATAATAAGAATTTACGATACAATAAATAGAAGCATCATGTTTTTTTTTACAGACAACAGAACTTATAGACAGAATAAATCCAGCCCCCACCGGCTCCTGCAAAAAGGTCGACGTTTTTCGTTTGTTTCGTTATTAGTAGACACACGCTCCGCGCCATCGCTCACCGCTTTCCTTAATATGATAATGTTAAATTGTATATATATGTATACAATTCCCGTTATGATCCGCTGTGCGCTCTGTCTACACGGCCCGAGCAGGTGGTTTTTTTCCTATTTGCGGTGCCTTTTATCATCCAGTGTTTATCACCGAAGTCGCGTGGCGTCTGGTAGCCTTCCGAGTTCTGCCCATTGTCGTTGTTGTTTTCTGGTAGTTGAGTACGAACGCACGTTGTGCGCACTCAACCAGGTCTTCAGCGTCAACGTCAAAGATAATGCTTGGGATGACAGATAAGGGCAAAGGAAGACAACAAAGGTGAGACAGTGCGAGGGGCAGTTATGTTAGTTTATTTAAAAGTTGGTGCCATATAACGTTATAGGTCGATGTATTGGTTGTGAAACGTTTTCTCCGGTGAGATAAAGAAAATGCTGCGAAAAGAATGGAAAAGCGTTTCTTTATGCGCCAAATCAGAAGCTGTGTTTATTCTAAGTCATAATCCCGCTGCTTATGACAAGTGATTGGGTTCAAGGGGGTTACGAAAGGAATTTTATGTTTAGAATTTTCAAACACCTCCATGATTGAAATTTCCTATTATCTAATCATGTTAATTGAGTGTACGCTATCTACACGAAGATAGTCAATAGGAAATAATATTCGTTCTCATTGATGCATGCGCGAGGGTATCTTTTCAAAGTATATATCTTCTAACTTACTAATTTGCACTAGCTAATAACTACACAGTGTAAAAGTTATAAAAGTACAACGGTAAACCCTTAGATGTAAGTATGTGTACCTCATCATTCAGCAAAGCATCTAGGCTACCGATAATGCATGCCGGCTGATAGTTCTGTCTAACTGCTTGCGAAGTGGGTGTTCCCTTGAGTACATTTCAGTGTTTACCATACGGACAATCGAAATCATCTATAGAGTATCTACGAGATGTTTTGACAACGTCGCCCGTATTACCAAGATATTTATCGCAGCCCAGAACATATCACCGTTCAACGAGTCTCTCTACAACCAATCTTTGAAGGATTACCCTGCGCATCCATTCACGGATCCCCAAATCTTCGTGCGCGTCTATTGACATGTCACACTTTTTTTTCTATATCTAGTATACACATAACATGCGACCATCTAGTCTTGTAGATTTGTTCATTTTCTCTTTTGGGGCACGGCCTGATACGTTCAACTAACAGCTTCCTTACACCCCTTCATCGGCGGTGAATCAGAAACGGAGTAGGCATTGGCAGCTAGTACTGGACTTTCGACCTCACCGTGGGCCCATTCAGTCGACGCCTGAATGTATGTGTAGCTCGCGGTACTTCTCTCTGGGAGCCAGTAGCCATTGTCAGCGATTACCAGCGGTCGAATGGAACCAGCTGCGACCACAACGGGAGCAGCTGGTAAAAGCGCTCCAGAGTTGTCCGACGCCGTGATCCATCGCCCTTCTGTTTGAATCGTGCTCTAAGCACCCCATAACGCTGGTGATCTTCGCCCCGCCTGGTAGTTTGCAGATGAAGCAGCTTTCGATGAGAGGCTCGTGCACAGGCGCGGCCTTTTACTCTATATGCATCGCGTCGCAATTGATGGTTTTCCCCGTAAGCTGTGCTGATGAAAACCGATCAGTAGCTGGCATCGTTGCGAATCATTGAAGGATGCCAATGTGAAAAGGCGTTTATGTAGACAAAGATGTAGGTGGATGTTCAACTATAACACTTTATCTAATTCCAGCCATATTTGTTATGCCATGGCGAGTTAAGGCGATCAAGATTTTCTCACAATGAAAATATATGCCATTTGTCATAACCATTAGATGTGTTAGGAAAGCAAGATTTAGTGATTTATTAAGTTGTATCTGTACATTTAATTTTTAGGAGAAAGCTAGAAATAACTAAAAGCTGAACTTGAACTTAATTCGATTTAGCAAATCGCGATCAACTGTGCCGCGTTCTTTCTTTACATTGAAAATGCACAGTTGTTTTTTGTCTAGATGTAAATCATACACACTGCAAGATTATCTCAGAGTGACGTCGCCCAAATCTTTGAACTACCAACTTAGGCATACTTTTCAATTGGGCTTCCGACCCATACAATCTACGCTTGCGTCGAAAGTCGAACTCTAGAAGCAGGCCTAATGACCATTGAACGACATCGTATGGTAGCGATTTATCTAACAGAGGAAACTAGCATTCCTTTTAGTCATTGTGTGATACAGACCCTAAGCATTTCTATATGCATCCGACGAACGTGTTAACAAGAAAAGCACTAGAACAGAGTAGAGGCCTTTTCAAAGGACGCACTATAGCGGAACACAAATAACTGTTGAAACGTTCGTGGTCAGTGTCGCGGTCGACATTGTTATGTCTGGACATTTGCATCTATCTGGATTTTGTTAGTCATGCGTAAGATTCTTTCGTCGCGTTGCCCGCCACCTTACATTTACGTTCCATCCCACTGGACAGGGCAATTGCTGTTCACGGTTCGACATTTAGGAAGAGGATTTAAGGCCGTCAGAGTTCAATCGCGCTCCTTGCTAAGCCATACATTCAATTCTAATTTATAATAGATGTGAGCTTGTGAAAATCTTTCGCAGCTAGGCCATTGCGCTGTTAATCAAAAGGAGTGATAGAGATAATAGATGTTACTGACGTACTGATTAATGATATGTTAAGATATGATTACAGTTACCCAATATCTTAATTTGTGTCCTATTCTTTCCTTCGACTTTTCCTTTATATTGGTAGGCAAATGGAGATTAACAAACAAGCTCGACATTGGAATTAGCTCAAAGAAAAGTTCAAACTTGCACCGAAAGCGACTTCCCAGCAACATGTTTCATGTCACAATCAGGTGTACTTCGCGAAGATTCTTGTGCAGCGCGTTGATCAGCGGGGCTGTCGATCTCTTACCAGTGAATTCTTTGGCGGTTCCACGTTGCAACACCTAGCCGTACATGTTTCCAAGGTGTAACTGTGCTGGTGTTTTAAGTTAAGAGTAAGTTCTTAGTCGAATAAACACTGCTTGCCCCGCAAAATTGACCGAGAGGCCTCCGGAGTCTGTAGTGGCTTCGATGAGAACTCGATGCAACGCATCTCGATAAGTCGATGAAGTTTTATTAGCAATCTGTTACAATGAGAGGGAGACCCACGAGGCGAACTAGAGAGAGTCTTCTTGGAGCTAAGGAGTCATCTGGAGTTCTCAACGTCGACAAATGCTTACAGCTCGATCGGCTTATGGTCGCTGCTACTGCCATCTGGTGCAGTGTGAGTTCCTTCGTGTTTTGCGCTAGGTAAGCCAGCGATTTAGAGCGCTAGCTTCTCCAGCAAAAGCGGACATCAATTTAAGATCGATAGTGGGCGACTTTGCCATTCAACTTGTGTCAGGGTCTTATGTGTAAACTAACGAAGAAACTTTAAAACGGTCTCGTAGATTCGCTAGTCTAGTAAAATCAGAACGGTAACTCGTAAAAAAGTGTACATATATATATGTACACTTTTTT
>NW_019213641.1:182262-227789 GCF_002532875.2 Varroa jacobsoni
CTACATATAATGCTAATGTTCTGATAGGGTTCGTTAATTGGTAGTTATTTAATTGGTTCGAAGTTATTTCGTCCTTCGGGACTCATCTAAATTAAAGTTAATACCCAGCCATCCGCCCCACTGATCGTCTAGTACTTCTCGCCCTTCTGTAATGTGTGGTCCAAATCACATAGCATTAAAAATAAATGCTTATAAATTATTATAGCTTTGGGATTTTTTTAGGTCCCGATAGGCCGATACCTCAACCTAATCCTCTTATCTGTCATTCTCAATGATTCAGTGTTAGGGGAACTTGTCCTTCTTTTTGGTGCATAGTACGACGATTGAATACTCATTTGAACAATTGTTTCATGTAGAAACGCAGTCCTAAAGCTGCGCCTAAGGAATCACGGCATATTACCTCATCCTGCTTATAAAGACGCAATTATGCTTTCCTAGAATCTATAAAGGGAGAACTCAGTGTTTTGATGGTTGACATTATCGAATGAACTAGTGAACCAAATAATCATTTTAGCGCTGCTCTGTTTTCGTGCTCTTTCTCATTCTCTTATCAGCTGAGGTCATTGATACCATATGATATAAGCAATAAGCTCGCTTAATCGAAAATTAATTAAGCGAGCTTTTTGCTAATAGGCGATGTGTTAAAAAAAAAACTCACTGGAAAGCTTTGAAATGCGACTTCACATCAATAAAATAGTAAGTATATTTTTTTATAAATTATTTTTTAGGAAAAAATATTCTTACCTGAAAGTGAGTAACTAGTCGTGTCCGCCAAATCCAAAGCCAGTCGGGCCTTCATTTTCCACCAGAACGAACGATGCTACTTCGTCAGATGACGAACATCTGCGCGTGTTAGGAACAATTCCATTCGATTGCAAAACTGAGTGCAGGGAGAAGATTTACCCTTATGTATGTCGCATACACAATAAGTGTTTTGACTACCGAGATCCATTCTCCTGAGCTGAGGTGATCTGATATATTCTCATACAGAGGAAAGTCCAGAAGGCAACACTTCAGCGGAGGCGGTGGCACCTGCACCTAACTCGAGCATATCAAATGCCGCAGCTTGCCTTGACATTTGTTGGGAAAACATATTGGCCTTTGAATCAACTATCCTGAAAAAGAGGCTGGGAGACTAAATCGGCCTAATGCAGGCTGAATCGCGTCCTTCGTAAGTATCCCCCTCCTATTCTGACTGGCACCTATACTGACTGAAACAATCAGACTACAGTACTCTATAGTTCAAGTAATAGTGCCTCCGAGCTGTATGCTGTTTGCTGTAAACATAAGTCACCGTTTGAATGGGCATAATGTGTTAGAAGGATGGCGCTGAAAGGACGGGAAAGTAGCGAATGCTTCTAGTAAAGAGAATTAGTAAGTGAGTTGCAACAGTTCGAGTGGCAATATTGCTACCAGCAGGGGAGGTATGGTATGGGTAATGATCGGTGCGGGGGCTTAAACACTGGTGAACTGCTAAAGAATGGAGGCAATAGGATTGGTAATTGCTGTTCATGAGGTGTCCAACGCTTACCAGCTGTTACGTCGCAGTGGCTGGCCTTAGCCGCTGTGGACGGCTGGCAACCGTGAAGATCTAGTTTCTTGTGCTTAGTAAGTGACAGTCGGCGTGTGTATCGAGGAGTTCGCATATTAAGCATTTGATTCTGTTTTAGGTAAGCTTCATATGCTTTTCTGTCGCTTCGAGCTCGAGAAGCCTGAGGTGGTCTTGGCTGACAGTATATACCGAGCTGATCTGCAGGAAACAACCTGCGTCATACAGACAAAAATGATAGGTTAAAAGATCGGCAGGACACAGAAGGCCTACTAATAAAATTGACTCCACAAAAATTCATCTAAGGGCAAATGATACGAATGTCTTACATTACCGTACCTTAACAGGATGAAATGATTCGGTCAACCTTGTATGGAATATATTATCAGCGAAACTGTCCTGCGCAGATTCTGCTTAAACTCCTGTGGATCTAAGGGTAAATGCCGATTCCTCTTAAGCATTGAGAACACTTGGGTGCAGAAATTGATTTTGATCGATGCATATTTTTAAATTAGTCGTAGGCTTATCTAGTGCGATCGAGGTCAATTCGATTGTTGCGCATCTCAAGCCAATACAGATTGCACTGAGTAACTCAGAATGGGTTCATCCGAGTGTAATTCAGTCTCGGGCAACAAACTCATTGCTTACAAAAAAAAAACAAAAAAAACATACAAATAAGGGAAGCAAAGGAAGTTCGTCGACCTGCGTACGTCTGCAAGAACAATGGCAAGAAGAACTGGCATCCTTCTAACATTAGCAAACCTATTGCATAAAGTGGTCTATGACCTAATGATATTGGTCAGTGTTGTCTGTATCTAACGAATGCTAGCTCATATTCCAAGATAAAAACGTTTCCCCGAATACTTTTTTCGTTTTAATTTTTTCAACCGTCGTGTCAAACTTGATCACACCTAGTCCGACGTTTGGAAATTGTCGTTAGCGGATCCGAAGATCGACCCGCACGAAGAGCTTTGCCAAGACCTAACTCTGTGTCAGACTACGGTGTCCCCATGAGGTTCCTTGGTAAAGATGAGCGCAGATGATACGTTTCATAATGCGCTTTCGTAAGATCATCACGTAAAAAGAAAATGCTCAGAACCGTTTTCGCTGTCGATAACGATAGCTATGAAATTATTTGATCCAGTCTGTCTGTCTGTTTTTGCTCTAACTAATGGATAAAAAAAATAATTTTCTCAACAGGTTAGTATACGGCCACCGCACAGAGTAACAGACCGCATGGGCCTTGCGAAATCAAGCCTTAGATGAACATTAATCGCTAACCACAAATGATGTATACCCTGTGTATGTATATATATAGGTGTACATGTACAAACGGTGTATATAACCTGTACCTACATATGGCCTTCCCTTGGTTCTCTTCGTCTGTTGCTGGACCCCCCTCCCCCCATGTAAATAACCGAAAACTTTCTCCTCTACGTATCGACTTCAACGACCGCGAGCTTTATCATCTTGTGCGCAATCTCAGTGGTCTCCGAATTTCTCGCCCGTGATCTCCAATCGTGAATCAACACTCCGTGGGTGAACTTGTCCCTTCTTTCGGCATGGGCTTGAACTGTAGATTATTCAAAAGCGTTGCTACCACAAAAACGAGCGACGGGCAGTGAAGGACCACCAACATAATGGCAGAATGCGGAAATGAGGCAATATAGCGCAGCCTAATAGTGTAGGCCCATGTCGTCGATCGAGGATAGAGAGAGAGGTTACGGCGTCGAGATGGATGAGTAAAATCAGTTTTAAGGGCGGTTGAAGGTCAGGCAGGTCGTAAAAACGGGGCGAGGAGTCGGTGAGCGAGTGGGTCGCCGTGTAACTGGATCCTGTGGGCCGTTTCTCTTGGAATCATCCTGCGGCGGCCGAAAAGCACCTCTCAACATACATAGAGGTTTCGCTTGTGATGAGTTTGGTGCTATGTTTGAGTGAGAATCTTGGGCCGCACAGCATGGCCAAGGCGTCGTAACCAAACAACGAATCTTCTCAGTGATCTATAATGACAGCAGTGATAGATAGTTCATATACGAGTGCAATAGTCTAGGTTTTACAGGGTCGTAGTAAAGGGTTGTAGTGAACCTGTGTGAGCGAAGACATACTTGTATCATATAACATCGCGTCATAGTGGATAAATATTTTTTGGATCCAAGAATCTTTCGGGGACTTGTACCGGGAGAACGTATAGCTTCGAACAGCTCACGGCGAATCAGAGTTTAGATCAGATCGACGTTTTGCTGCGTGCAAATAAACAGACGGGAGAGCGCCACATTATATATATGATTAGAGAAATTTTAGACTTCTGGTTTCCAATTCTCAGTTTGCCGCTATTAACGTTAATATTTTTTAAAAACCGTCAGGTCTGAGTCAGTACTGAGTCGACGGTCCAAGCACAGATAAAGAGGCCTGGGCCAAACGGCACAAAATTGCCCTCAAATTATGATTAATGTGTCGATTTGGGCGGAATCGTATTCGCTCAAAAGACTACTGGACAAGCCCCATTACGCCTATCGTCATTACCTGACAAAGCACCACCGACGTAGAATCGTTTAACTGATCTGGCTACTGAAGACGTTTAAGGACGTCGCCAGCAAGCTTTGAGCCTGCTTTCAGCACGTGTCATCATGCTAAATGTAAAATTCATTATTAGTGTGCGTATATCATGACCAACTACAGATGCGAACTTCGTTAGCCCGGAAACTGGGGTAATACGAAACACCTCAAGACGAACTGCTACCTTTCATCGGCAAGTGGCTTTTGCGGGCGTCCATTGAGAGGTTGAACACCGAAACCCATAATTTAGGGCTATTTTTAAAATTCGATCGCTTGCGTCTAACTTCACTTCACGCCTTTTACCGCTCATATGTTATCAAATGGTTTATTATCGATAGTGGCTTTTGATGCTGGCAACAGCGGATGCATCGGAGGAACGTTCGCATGTATTAGAAAAAAAAATCGATAGTTCATTTTTCTAATTTTCTTATGAGATAAAGAAAAAAATTCGTTGCAATAAAAATGTACCAGAGTGATTAACAAGTTTACACAGAAGCATTGTGTTTTTTACCATGGCATAATATGTATTGCATCATCATATCTTAAGGATTCATATAGCAAATAGCAGTAAATAGTATAGATTTACTAAAACATAATATATTTAGACAGCGAATACTCGGAAGAACTCTAGAAACCATTTTCCCTCATTTAAAAAGAGGTATTAGCTCTACATAAGTTCGATTTAGCATTCACTGCACGACAATGGGTTCTTCTAACTTTAGACCGGTTATAGTCACAGTAGTTTACACTAAGACGGCATACAAGTGTTTAAAGGTAAACCATGGCCATACAGATCTTTCTTTAACCCAAGTCGCTTCAGGTCCTCAATGTAATCCACAAGCACAATCCTTGAAACTAGGGCCTTACCCAGCAGTCGGCGCGTGAACACTCTCCGGGACAAATGAATACGGGATTTATTATATAGGAAACTGCTCTTGTACTTCGCTTTCTAAAAATCTTTTCTACATTTGGGTTCCTTCGTCAATCTGTATCTAAATATGCAGCTTTCCCAGGTCTAGCTACCGTTTAAGGAGCACTCGCCGCCTAACGCTCTTAACTCTGATACGATTACAGAACACCGAACAAAAGCGAAACAAATCTAGATAAAAATTTACTAAAAAAGAATAAAGAACTGATACAGCGACGAAGCAAAAGTATACAATAGCTAAAATTTTCCAGAACGGCTCAATAGCGGGCTTATTTAAGCATAATATATATTGATAGCGGAAATGAAAGGAGTCCAACTGCAGTGCTTGATCAGATGCATTTGTAAAACTGGCAGGTTATCGGACTTTGGTTCTCATTTTCGATCTATCGTTATCAGTTTGCAAACGAGTAAGGCCCACCTCAATTTTGTCCTTCATTTTGGCTTGTTGACCAGTATCACTTTCATTCAATGCATCGTAACATGGAGCGTTTTTTTCGAGCGATGATTTTTGGTTAGTCTTAATTGATTTCAATCTATTTCATTTCTACAGTTCTACAACAGATTCATATTAAGACCCTTAGCAATCGTATCGCATGACGCGCTTACCCCGCTGATAGAACTGTGCTGATGATCACAAATCTCTCTCTCAGTACTAACCGTATTCGCTAATAATACGACTGTCATTGTTACCGCCTCCATGATAGTTTACGGCGATAAGCGCGACGCGTTACAGAAAGTGTCGAACCGTTAGGAGGTGCTGGCACTGCTTTGGTGAGGGGCAGCCATGTCTAACCCCCTAATTGACCACTGTATTCACCGAGTGTCAGCTATCTGTTCCTCGTCTTTTTGCTCCACCTTTTGAGTTGTTGCTCTACTTTCCATAACGACATGCCTGAATCTATACATAAACGCTTGTTCACAGTTCGAAACAGTGTTGGTTCGCTATCTCACAAACCGGCTGTCATACAATAGGCCGTGTCCTATACTCGACCTTGCTTTTTCCTTCTGTGAGTATTATATATCGCTATTAGGTTCGATAATCGCAGGGTTTGCGCTGCTAGAAAGCTAGTTGATGAGTCCCAGTTCGAGTTTCGATTCAGCCCGTTGCGCTCCTATAAGCTGACCAAATTGGTACTTACCGTTGACGCCCGCCGTCGCCGTCGCCCGGTGACCAAGTGCCATGTCGTTTGTGGGAACGGAAGAACTCGACGCGAGTAACAATCGAAAGCAACGCCAATCACAGACGAAAACGAAAGAAACCTACAAGAGTGCCCGCTCATCTAGAACGACATCAGAAGGTTAGACTGTAATGTGACAATGGTACAATTCATGCATACTACTTATGATCAGAAGGTAAATATCATACTTGCTGCGGCACGAATTTGTCTATGTATCGAAGCGTTTATATACTTGTAGCTGATACAGATGAACACATGTCTGCATAACCTAAATCATCGTAATAATGGTCGAACGAAATCAAACACATAATTTAGCGCTACCTGAACCAGACGTTCAAATTTACGTAGTATATGAAAATGTCCTTTTCTGAAAACGCTGCTCGCAGATAAGAAACTGAATAAGATAAGACGTCTGCCAACACTACAACGCCTGCTACAAATTATATTTCAAACTAACTACATACTCTCGGATAGCTCGACTTCAATGAAGCCTTACCAAGCATTATGACGCTATGTTCTCTACATACGTTACCAAACGATCCAGCCGTCTCGGCCCTTGATACCCGTACTTTCTCCATGTATTCATTGACATCAGCTGCTGTGAATGAAAATCACAGCGGCAAAGGGTACCCCTCGTACGAGTGACATAAGGGCGGCTCGACCCATTGGACTACGTGATCCCGATTCGCCAACTGCCAACCACGACACAGTCTGAGAACCATTTGAAACAAGAACAACAACAACGTTGTCAACAACAACAACATGGCCGCCATCTACCAAGGCACGATCGTATATAATTTCTTGCGTACATGGCAAAGCAGGCGTTCACTTCGTTCGCGGATCTTCGTACTATCGTAAGAACGACGAAGGAGGTCGAACCCCCCCCCCCCCCAGCCGAAGACCCTGGCTTTCTCTCATAACGACGAAAAATGTCGAAGCTAAATTCGTGGGCCCCGCGGTGACAGAAGGGGTTAGCTCTATAGGTACAGAAATAGAGTACAGGGAATGAAGATGAGGCGATTGAGAGTGAACTCGACGACACCGTGCATGAAGAACGCTAGGAAACAGAATGATCGACAAGGCCGGCGCGTATTCCTACCAGCATGAGGTAGCGGAGTGATAGGGCGCCAGCGTAGTCGTTCTGTAAGGACGAGTGGCTGAAGCATATTTCTTCGTAGTCTTCTCTCCTCAATCGACCACCTGTTCAGGAAGAGATCCGACCAAAGAAAGAAATACTACTTGGTACAGCAGGTATAGATCGGTAGAGGTATAAAACTGACTGGAGGTCTTGTCGGTACCGCGCAGAAGTTTACACATTTGACTATTTGGGTATAGCATTACGCTGAATATCAGAGTAACAGAGTGCATGAGAATGAGAAGCCTATTCGAGTTTGGTGAAAGCTGACAATACGAAAACATAGATCGATTAAAAAACCTAAGAGGTTTTTTTTTATATATGTACAAAACTTATAGGGTGTTGGCACTGTTTGAACGACCTACAAATAATTCCATCTTCTCTGCATGTATCTACTTTTATTCAACAGCTTTTTATATAGCTGAGTAATAATATAAAACAGGGCTGAATAGTATCGGTTGTAAGTTTTCTCTCCATTCGGCAAACAAAAACCCATAAAAGTTGATATTAGCTATCCAGCAATGTGTGACTGCCAGCTTTATCGCAGTGAGTCCTATATATATTTACATAAGTAGCAAATGAAGGTAAATTGTTTCTAGGGTGCCCATTAATAAAAAGGTTATCTGTAGAGGTCTGGTTAAACCTGTAGAAGTCGTTAATTAGAGTCCGCGTAGTTATCAGATTGATATACATACTGGGCTCGACAATTGCGCGGCATCTGATTAGCTTCCGTGTTTCTAAATAGACGTTTGCATCTACGCATTTCTCCTGTGTTTTGGCGACCCTGATAGAGATCACACGCGTACACGTAAAGACTAGTTTGCCATACATGCACATAGAACACCGTGAAGCGGCACTATATTCTTACAGTTTACTCAGATTTATACGGCTTAATATCAAGTCAAGCAGTGTTATCTCAGTATTGTCTCTGTATTTACCTACCAACCCTAGATTTGACAGTTGCTACCACCGCTGCTCCAAGCGACAGTCTCCCCGTACTATTCATTATCCGACCTTTATATCGTGTAAATCCTACTCTGACAGGCCTACGCGCATCCAGCTAGGTAGAAACAGAGGATTCATCGAACGGGGGTCCGATGCGCTTGGCGCGGTCGTAATTCTTCGACATTCAAAGCCACACCTGGTATCGACTCCGTCTACAATAACGAAAATCTGTGCGACTGTCTTTCACAGCGACACAATGAATCCAGCCGAAGCTTCAAAAAACCCATGGACATAGGCATACGGCAACGTTGGGTGCCTATAAACAGATAAAACTGTACAAGTCATTCTAAAACGACATCTATAATTGTCTGCATATGTATGTACGCGTGTCATCGGTGATAATGATGACTATGTGGGTGATGAATAGACTCTCGAACAGATGATGCTGTCCTGCGGGACCTGTTTGGTCCTATTCAGTGTGAAAAGGCACGGACGCACAATGGCCGACATTGCAGTGTCCTTCTTGGAACAGTGGCAGCAATCACAGCTATTTTACATGAATTATGCTCGCGTGCATAGATAGAATTACCGATTAAAAAGTGAGTACACGCAAGCACGCCTACGATACGGCGGTATTTATGTCGAACGGGCGGAACCCTTTGATATGCAGGTGAGCTGCCCATTCAGGCGTTATTGTGGGCAAGATATTGTTGCTGGCAGCTTTCGTATAGGATATTTGGTACAAACAGGAAATTTGGCGAGCTATCCACTTATGACTGGAGGAAGGACGGGATATTGTTTAAGGAACTAGCTAAAATTCCATGTGAAAAATTTAGATGGCCGTATGGACCAGTTTTATCTATATTTTATTATTACAATATAGACTTTGAATGGTTGCGGTGAATATAGGTGGGGAATTGGTGTTTCTTGAGTGTTCAATATTTTCAACGTCATAAGCATTAGCTATTCAAGGAAAGGTGGTATATTGAACCATTGTAGCATAGGACATCTTGCCGACATATTCGTCGAAACTCATGCGTATTTCAATATGTAGAAAAGAAAAAAATATTCACTGTATATATATATATATATATATATGTATATAAAACTGTTTTTATTTATGGGCTGGCATTGTCCACTTCAATGCCCAATTGACAAATGTTAAATAACCGCTAACTAGAACGTTGCGGCATTGATTGAGACCCTTTATCTATTTAGATAGCTGGCGAACAGCTCCAGAAATCCGATCATCGGCAGTGTGCCGGCATGAGCTTAGCTCATTGGTTGACTCAGGGGGTTTTCAGCGCAGCTCCAGTTGTGATGTTACTAACATGGATTGCCCGATTACCTAATCATCTGATAACCGGCCTGATCATCGGCCTCATCACTTAGGGTCAATAGCTGCCGCCGCTACTTCTCTAGCCTCCAGCTCTAATGGAACCTAACGGTCCAGTTGAACACCATTTGAGTGTAGAGAAGTCTACAGCTGTTCAGGCTCCCTGGGGACTCCGCAGCCTTACGATCGCCACTAGTCGTTAAGAGAGCATTGACTACTTCGCCACGAAGATCGCTGAGGGTCAGCGTAGCGTTAGGCCAGTTGCAACGCTTATCCATCTATCTCTGTTGTAGCCTGCTGATCCTCTACGCGCGTAACATTGCGCTAACAGTTTCCGCTAAAGCAGAATTACCAGCTGATATCAACGCCACTCAAATACTGAACTATTAACACCGAGCGAATAGACAAATGTTCAACTTTTGGCTGTCTCTGTGAGCAGCGTTACTGTTCCATTCGTTGTCGTTGTCATCACGACCGTTTTTTGCTCATCTTCGATGAACCTCCAACAGCCAGCTAACGGGTTGCTACCCCCGAGCTCACGCACCAACTCTACGATTTTTAGAGTCCATGTGCGCTCCACTCTTATATACGCTCATCGCTTCACACATAGTCTTATATGCATTCAGCTTTCCAGTTGAAGACATGCCGAACAGAACCGGTAGCACTATTCGAAGGATTTGCCTGGCTGACATATTGAATAAGACGTTGTCTTCGTTCGAGCAAATAGATATTGTCGGCAAATTGTCCCTTAGGCTCGGTCACCTGAAGCTCGGAACGGACAAATGGTCCGATCTGCGTTCGATAGGCGTGGATGCATTTTCGTTTCATCAAATGGATCAGTTATTTCTCTATATAGTTATAGTTCAGAAGTGCCAAAAAAATGTACGTACACGATACCTGTTAATGGATAACAGCTAGAGTACGCCGCCGAACTCGTCGCTATGAGTAGCCATTTACTCCGAATCAAAGACGCGTTCCTAGATGAAAGTCCAACCGTATAGTATCTATCAGTAGAATACAGAAATTTCATCCTAGAACAACGCATTCCTCTAGCAAAATGTATAATTCTCATATATCTACCGTATCGTCTATTCGCACTTAGTGGCACACTGTCCCAGGATGGTTCCATCAGGCTGTCCTGCATAAAGCCCTTCAGAAAGCTCATTTTCGATGTTGGGAAGGTCTTTCGTTCACTCATTGTTATAAAGGTGATAAAGGTGGAAAGAGCGCAAACAAGGGCCGAGGGCCTAAAACATTTCGATGGCGTGCACCTTGACCACGATGACGAGTCCAATGCTCGTTTCTCTCAGCTGCTGATTTCTCTAGTTTCTCTGTTTACGCTCGTTTACTCATTACTTCGTACAGAACTACTGGCCTCTTTGGACCTCGCACAGCCTCTTGTCTATCCTCGAACAGCAGAAAGGGTTACTCGTTCAAAAATCTATATCAAACATAGAAGAAGGCCGAATCGAGATCAGCCTTAATTCTCGTATCGTTTATTGAGGCCCTCCATAACAGGTTGCGCTCAAGAAGATCTCGCTCATTTGCGTTATGCTTGAAGCTGTTGCCGTTGATCGCTGCCTGCCAATACTAGAAGCAAACGACGCACAGTGCTAAGCGACTACTTTCTCTTACTCGGATTCTACGTATAGATCGACTGGTTGAAAGATCTCTGCTCGAAGCCCTCGTCGAAGCTCCACAGCCCCATTGAGGAAAAAACGAAAACTACGACAGAATAGCGCGTGAGCCATCGTGAGTACAGTAGAGCCCTCCTGGACTCGTACTGCGGTGTTGTAATGACTGCGTCTTTGCCTGGCCAGCTTTCAGCTGCTCACGGCTTTTTGGCGCTCTTACATTGAAGCAACGCTGGCGTTCCGCTGTTGTTCAGAACGAGCGAGCCACAGTTTTATCGTGAGCTACTCGGCCAGAGCATCCATCCTTCTCTCGGATAGAAGCCGATCTGTTCGGAGCCGCTTGATGCTTGTAGACGCTGCTAATGGCGCTCCGCTACTCGGATAACGGGTTCACTCGTGAATTTGTGCTCCGAGTTAAAAGCGTGAGTACCTCGGTTAAAGAATGAATGGGTACATTAGCTATGCATGCTAGATATGTGAACGAAAAAGATGAGAAAACGGTTTGCGCTGAGAAGCAACAGCAGCAGCAGAAATACACGATGGTGCAGACGTTCGACTACTGCGCCCCGAAAGCAAGAGTGTATGCCCAGAGGGGCCTGAGAAACCCGAACGGAGCTGAACTAGCCAAAACGACAGAAACGAGAGATTGAGAAACACCTAGAGTCGAACCTTGAGAGACGAACTGCCCGGGCCGCCGCCACCACAACCACGGGTGGTGTCGAGGCGGACTCCAAACATTCTCATTGTCTTGTATGTAATGAAGTTGCCGCTCGGCTAGATACGGGAATGACTTAGTCAAGCCCACACCCCAAATGGCCACAATTCTAATAGGGACAGTCCATACGAATAGTGTAATATATTCTAATGAATGGAAAGAATCGAAATCGTTGTTTGGGCTAGCTGGATGAATCAGCTGAAGATTGTTTTGTGCTGGGGCAGGCAGAACGGACTTGAATGGTTCTAATCTAAGTAAGGAGCAAACGCCCTGGGAACGGCAAGTCCATTTGGATCGCTGCAAATGAGAAAACCGAATAGCGCAGGTGTAACAGGATGGCGTAGAGATAGATGATCCCTTGTAACAACATGTGATATACTACCTGGAAAATAATATTAATGGCAAAGCTGTATATTATAATAATACAGTGTTTAAGTCGTTGGTCACAGTTATACACAAGGGCTGATACCGTATGAACGGAATACATGTGTATGTATCTGACAGCCTTAACGCAAAGGCATTTGCTTAGCAAACGAACACACATGGATAAGGCGGTCCTTGAAGCCAGTAGGTGAGTGAAATTCAAGTGACCCAACCCATATATAGGGTACGGTGATCACTGTTTATCCTAAATATTCAAGACAGTCTGTAATTGTGAAGGCCCCTGTGCGCAACTTCAAGGGCTGTCGCTATTTCGAACGTATGGCACGTAAAATTGTACGTTTTCCTACCGTAACAGAACTATTCAAAACGTGGTAATATCAATAATAACTAACTGGTTAAGGTTCGAAAAACTAAAAGCACTACTTATCGCTTTATACACTCCTTCTATTTTTGCTCCAGTATAATTTCTAAGTAATACCCGCATCGACAAACAATTGATTTAGCATTAAGCAGACATCCTATGTCATTTGCGTGACCTCGAATGGGCCGCACCTGCATAAACTCACTTGCCAGAATCCCACGTACGGCCAAACTGAGCAATTCTGAACCCGAATATTTATGGGCTTCAACCTTGTTTTTATTCGTTTGGCTACGTGGTCTGGCTGTGTGTTTCATGGCCCGATTGACGACCCATTGATACCCAATGACGCGGCCAATTTTGTAAATAGGGCGGCCCGTTAACCGTTGGAGTTCCGGCGGCCGAGGTTCGCCGGGTTTTTGGATTGGAACAATCGAACCAGTGGCGGCGAAGTTGATCTAGAATAGGCCAGAGTGCCACAGTACAACAACAGCAATCGCGAGTGCGAACTATTCGAAGGACGCAGTTGGAGTACGTGGCCTGCTTCCGGTAGAGGAAATCAAAACAGCAACGGTAGTAGACTGTAACTATAGAACGACCCCAGGATTAAACTCTATGGAGGGTGTATTACGGTGACGCTAGACAAAACTTCCGCGGGGACACTAGGACAGATCTAAATTGAATAGCGGGCAGATGCAATTCGTGAAGTGGAACCAAATGAAGCAGACCAGGGTTCGAACTGCTCAAGAAAAAGCAGACAAATATATCGCTGTACGAAAAAGATTGTGTTCGTCCGCGCATATATATATATATATATATATATATACACCATAAAACGGTGAGTGCGCGACGGAACAGGTCGATATTGTTACGACGGCAGACTACTCTCACATAGACACTTCGTTGAGAACGTATTTTTTCTTGAGTTACTTATCCCAAGTACTTTCTTGTTTAGGCAATCATGCCATGCGTAAATATGGGCCGGGGGTAGACCGCGTTACAGAACTTGAATGTCACTTATACAAATCTCAGTCGAATTACATGGATATGGTGGTAGGGAAAATAGCGTGATTTTTACGTCGGTTTTATAAGATTTATACCAAGAAGGTATGAGATATAAGAACTCGCTCTGATTGAAATGATAGTTTTTCTAAGGCTTTTGAGAAGTAGTGCCGCAGAAAATTTGCATGATGATACGACGAACGAAAAGTTCTGGGATGGGCACGGTAGGAACCCAAATGTTATATATCTATGAAGATATGATTTCGTAATAAGCATAATGATGATTCATTGACGAAAAAATCTATGGCGTTTTATGGTTTGTCAAATTGGCGTTCATACAAATGGCCATCTACGAATATCTATTCAGGTTCGTACACAGCACTGTGAAGTTGGTTGTTTTTTCCACAAGTGGTAAAGCGGACTCGGTGCGTACCAAATGTATGGATCCCACGGGACTAAGAGCTCGTTCCGACATCCCTCGAAATCGTAAAAACTCTTCTTCGAGTGCTACGAACCACAGTCTCCATTTTGTGTGGTTATGAAATAAAGCACTGCCCATCACATTGTTTGATTATGCGCAACCCTTTTTTCGCTTAGGTACAAACCTGCTCCTTTTACAAAGGGTTCACTCACCTTTCACGTTTTTACCTCTTCATTGGACATTTCTTATGCAATTGACTGTCTCTTCCCTTGTAGAGGTCGTCGTATCACTAGCTGCTTCAGGACCATTGTCTGCTCCAGCAACCAAACAAGAAAAGGATGCCCATTCCTGAAGAGCGGACTTCAACGAAACGGCGTGAAGTCTCATTTGAAGTGGTCTTCATTCGTAAGAAGAGGCAGCGGTGACGGGTTTGCGCAAGTTCCCCTTTTGAATAGGACGCGCCTTCTACCTGGAGCAAGGCTCGCTGAATTCACACGATAGTAACAAGTATAATCCAGCTGCGGATCTTCCATTTGAATCTTATTCGAGCTTGTATTATATCGGCGACCATTGATTCAACACATCAACATTTAAAGATATGTTGCGTAATTCACGTATGTGACATATTTTAATTAGTGGGTACTGAGGCACCGTCGTCCGAGATACAAAATTCGAGTTTAATGTGTCGTAGTAGCCCATTTGTTGAGCGCGCCAAACCCAAAATAATCTAACGGTTTATAAGGTATCTCCCAACAGATGTAAAATTCCCCGTATTTTGTTCCACAGACAGTAAATACTGACCAGGTCCGTGAACGGGTTTGTCTTCATTTTAAAGTAAATATCATTTAACACGATCATAGTAACGATCATTTAATAATATCTGTACGGAGGCTGCTTGTAGGCAAACTTTCTTCTTAGCTTATTTAGATTACTGCATTTATCATATAAGATCTGAAAATGCGTTACCAAAAAAAGGATTCCCTCTGATCTTAAGCCATCATTCAACGACCCTGAGCCCGTGAAAGAGTGCCTAGACATCGACTGGTCGTTGGTTGTCGTTGCGAACATTATGGAACTCTTGGTCCTAAATTGAAAACTCTTTAGCCGTATCTGACTGTAAAAGTAACTTCTAGTTACGTTATTAGATTAGCGCTGATGGACAGGTTCAGATAGGTCACCGGCTGGCAGAAAATAAGGTAAACTGTGTCTCTAGGAACCGTGAGAAAAGTAACTCGGAAGAAGGCATGCCGAAACCTTCAATAAAGTTTGTTGAAATACGGTTACGGAGGAACTGTCCGGAAGGTATCTAATACTCTTTTTACGTTTTTCTACGTTCTATTAAACTTCAAATCGTTTTTATAGCATACGCGCTTGCATTCCTATTAATGCATCGAAAAATGGTAGTATACGAACGGATAGGTACTCTGTGTGTTTTAAAATAGAATCCATAGATATGTTATAACCAGGACATATTTTAAATATAGATGACTAAATTAGATTGCTTAATACAGATCTTAGGTCAAGTTAGCCTGGGAGCGTTCATATGTTTGCTGGTTTGCGACGGCTCAGAGCGGAAACCCAGCGGGCCTGAGAGATGGTTCAACGGTCTAAGTTGATCTACACGTCTTTTTGTAATGCCGTAAACCATTAAAGTCGATCAATTCCATCCAGCAAACGCTGCAGTTACCATCATTTCTAAATCTGCTTCCTTACCATAAAACATCAATCAGGCGATATCGGCAATGTTGTACGATTAACCTATAGAAACATGACATTTTATCTAATACCAATACCACGTATGTTCATCAACGTATCAATTAAAACAATCTGCTATTTTCCCACAAAGCGAACGATATAGGACAACTTCCTTAGCAGAAAAGGTGAAAATCCAGGTTTCGTTTTCCAGAAGTTTTGCGCGTGTATCATTACAAGATTCCGTTTCATTGTAACAACTATCAAATTCTAGATTTACTGCTACCATGTTCTCCATCTTGAATTTTCCATCCGGATTTTTCCATCCTGAATGTTTACTAATAAGTTGAAGCTGGCGTAAAGGGATCGGCCAATGCACACGTTGAGAAAAGTGTGCGTTATATATCCAAGATGTCACTGCCGGTTTAGGTAGTCCAATACTCAATCGTTTGAAACTTTCAATTATTGGCGAAGCAGCTGATCCGAAGCTGAGTCCTTTGGACGAAATGATATCGCCTAGAGACCCGATAGGTCTCGCTCTTGGAACATATTTGCGTATCCATTAACTAACGTTAGCCATATGCCGCCAAGTAAAAGAGTTAAATAAAGATTAACTTTCAATTGCCGGTATTATGGTAACTTTTCATCGAATTCTTGATTTTTCGAAATTTGTCAGTTCTAAAATAATAGCAAATTAGGCATAAAATAATAGCCAGCTAGGCCACCATTGTTTACGAAGCTCTAGCAATTGAAATGTTCGGGCGGGCGTGTTGTTTATAAGAATTCCAATTTGTAAGTAGTTCATAACTTTCAAAAAGGCTCATTTGAAGGTTGGTGGGAAATCTGCGTCAATACATGACATCGCATTTGAGTTAGACTAATGCCGGCCTGTTGAGCTCCTACATAGTTTTTATCTATAATAATTTCCTTTTTTTTTTTGAAAAAGGCGACTGGTTAACGGTTATACTTTTGCGGTTAAAATAGTCACTGTACAGGACTTCTTACGCCAAGTTCCCATGATAAATAATAATTTAATTACAGAAATGTCATCAAAAATCTCTTATACACCAATACTTTTATGCCGCAATTTGAACCTTCGTGGAATTAATGATCAAGTTGATTTTTTCCTTTACTAACCTTGAGCCTAACTTTTCAATTATTCAACAATTCAGTTATTGTTATTTACGAACTACCTCTACCTAATCTGGAACAATTCTGTAAAAAATGAGAAAAAAAGACGTTCGGACACAGACGTCAGAAATAAATAAATCTTTCGAGCTTTATATCTCGTAATGCTGTGAAACTTTATTTCGAGCTCAGAAAACGTCAAAATAAGTGATCATGCGCCATTTTTACAACATTCCTATGTCGCACAAAAATAACAAAGCTAACGGGTACCGTTGGACAGAACTCCACAAGAGCGCAGTAACGCTTGACATGTAAGCCATAACGGGGCAGTGACATCCAATTTGTCAGTTAGTTCGCCCCACCAATGGCTATCATCGTCGGTGACGAGCACTCATGGACCAGTAACGCCCGCACGCTGCGCACTTCAACTTCCCGTGCCCTTCAGACAGCAGAAGTTACTTGTTCATGTGTTTTTCTGCCAGATCCTGAAGCCAACCTGGCGCGTGTGTCTCCATAACAGTTATTCGCTCAACACCGGGGATTCTACGAGACAGCAGATGTCAACCGGTTCCTGATCTGTTTCTACCCGGGATGTCAGCGACACCAGCAACATCACCATTATGGAGCACCGTTCGTATACAACGAACCAAACATCACGCTGCTCTCTATTATAGTGTAGATGACTTGTGAATAGGTTGTCCTTTTTGAAAAGCATGCGCTGCCCGCCAGGCTAACAGCTTCGACTTCAGGCCTCGATACGCACTTTTAGTCAACATCTGACGATGACACATACAATCCAACTGTTCGTAAATCGTATAGAAACGATTGTACAGCGGATCCCCAGAAGTTCAGTGGCAGAAACACACATATGCACATAAATAACTAGCGAATAGAACACTGCGGGCCACGTTATCTCCTTCCATTGTGGTTTACTCCCATTCAATCGGGTATCTTCAGCCCGTTTGCTTCGTAAACGTAACCGGAGTCAGTTGCCCCTGCCTACCTTTTTTTGTACAGGAACGGCTTCGAAGACAACTGCCACCGCTGATAACAGCGACTGACCGGCAGCACTAACGATCGCCTCTGCTTTACCGCTGACTGGACGCGTATTTGGGTCAGTTGACTGGGCGTTTAGGTCGCACCGCTTCTGAGGTCGACGCCGTCGAAATCGGCACGCACACATTGAACGTCCTTAATAGAACTAATGATCAAGTTTGCTAGAAACCTTTCTACATAGATACCTAGTTGTTTCCTAGTTTAGAGTTTTGACACAACAGCTAAACCGGTAGTGTCGTTCCAATTGAACCGGTTCCCCATCCCATCGAACGCGAGGCGCGTGTACCGTTGTCCTAGTTGCCTGATTCTTGGTGTTCTCTTTGACTACCAGGTACCGGCAATCATTTATGATCTAAATGAGAGATAACGTCAGCTGTAGCGACGTTTATAGTGGTGAGGTCGCGATTGAGGTGGCATTTTCATTGATTGAGGTGTCTATAACGGGCTACGAACAACAATCGAATCACCACAAAGTACTAGTTATTCGGAGGAGACATGGTAAAACAATGAAGTAGTGTTCCGTTTTTCGGCCGCCATCGATACGCGATTATAGCTGACTTCGGCTAGACCAATGAAGGGTACTAATACGAGGTGCCAGATGAGTCTCGGTCGAAGGAGGCCATACGCGGATGTGAAGCGTGTGGGTCGCGCAGACTTAGGGCAGACAACAACGATATCGGAACGCTGCCCACACGTTGAGTTTTTTTTATCATGAAAAGGAAGAACATATGTGAAATTTCAACAGAGCCCGCTAGGTATATGTGTATGTTGGAGCAGAGGTGGACGCTTACTGAATGGGAACCACATAGTAGAATATCGATTTTCCGCGGCCCCGCGAGAGACCGGTGGCAGACGAAACCATTGAACATTGCGGGATGCACGTACGTTCATTGATCTCGTTGGGATGGCCGGAAGAGGCCGCTTGAAGTTCAGGTCAGCAAGGCTTCAGCGGCGCCAATCAACGCGTCTGAATTAAGGGTGAAAAAAGTCCCAAAGTGAAGTACCGTTTACCAACCTCACAAACGCTGTATGCAAATATAATGGATGCACTGGTTGTAATGTCCATTCATAGATGATATGAAATGTCTGCATGGCTGCTGATGATGGATGTAATCAATTAAAGTGTAAAAGTCAAAACCTAGAAATGACGCGTGAAACACATCTTACATAATTGGCTGCTACTATGAGAAAATCCTAGCTTTAAACCTTCAATAGGTTTCAACTGTTCACTTGTAACTTTAAAGAACGTTCAAGTTTCACCAGTTTGTCGAATGATGTGTCAGCGTCGAAGTTCGTCAGCTTTTTCACAGATTGTAGCCAAATCAACAACAAGTTGAGACATGAAAACAGGTTGTGGGGCGTAACTTATACCTTTGGTCTAACTTTAACTGATCACCACTGGCTAGGGAGAAGCAGAAGATGAACCCGGGTTTTCCATTCCGTTAACAGAACAGCAGGTCTTTACTCAGAGACCCGTTGCTTATTAACTTAAACGAATCACTTCTGGATTTCTTTTAGAGAAAACGTACCTTCATCACCGTATAACGACTCTCTCTACTATTCGGCGATCTCAAGATCTCGTTTTTTTTTTTTTTTTCTGGATTTCTAATGCCAACTCCCTGACCCGACTCGGCTTTTCTACTCTGAACGGCACGGATATCATTGCTTCAGTATACAACTCCCCTACGGTCCGTTTGATCAAGCTCTTTTTGAGACAACCCGATTTTTATTGTCTGTGCACTTTTTACGACCATTGGTACGTTCTGGCACTTTCGTTATGTCGTAGTACTTCGATTGGGGTATATCATAACTGAAAAAAAATTCGTCGTTTGTGTTTGGTCGACATTGATCCTTAACAAGCTAAGCGACGACTTGATTCCATTCTTTGTTGAAACTTTAATAAAAGTTTCTGTTCGTCTTAAAAACGTTAAAAACGCCGACGCATGGAACCGATACGGATGTAGATAGTAATAAGACACTGAACACAGAAGGCGCTCGGTCACTCCCACCCGTGACTGCGGCTGGATTGTCGCCCATGGCGCGAATATTTTTTTTCTTCGAAAATGCCGTCTGTTATTGTTATATTTAATAATAATGTTATTATTGTCGATATGATTGCTTGATGATGAGAAAGTTTGTCGAAAAATAAAAAGCCGTGTTATCCTTTTTTTGTTGTGACAACATAACGGTCGTATAGTGTTTAATCATTTTATGGTGTAGGATGTGTTTATCATAAACTAAGTCGTATATGGTCGTAATTCGGTCACCTTCAACAGAAGTTCATGTAAAAAAATGGTTTGTCGGTTGCGTCAAGCAAAATGCGGTTCCGAAAGGGAGTTTCTTTTTACAAATCGGAAATGTATCTGTAATAGAAATGTTACGTGAAT
Source organism: Varroa jacobsoni (assembly GCF_002532875.2). NCBI lineage: Eukaryota > Metazoa > Arthropoda > Arachnida > Mesostigmata > Varroidae > Varroa > Varroa jacobsoni. The sequence continues at coordinate 202,667 of NW_019213641.1, forward strand.
CCGTTTGCGGATTGATGATGATTGATGACTGACGTTAGATTGATGATGGGTCTTCGTGATTTAGATATGAGAGCAACATTAAGAAGCCAATATAGCCTCCTATGTGTGTCCAAAAGCAGCAAAAAAAATCCTTCGTGAGAAAAACTAATTAATCAACTGATTATGACAGAATCAAACACCTGATTAACTATTGCATTAATTTTATTCACAGTAAAAAAAATATGGTAGCTTGCGGCGTACATACTGTCATGAAACGTAAAAACGCGTCGTTCTGCCCTTTATTTAACATCGTTTATATATATATATATATATATATATATACAAAACACATTTTTTGATTTCGACGGTTATTTGAAATAAGTACGATTTGTTTGGTATTAATAAATCTTTGATGAAATAAGCTACATATCGAGTATTGACTAACCAATCCAATGGGCAATTCATCTACCGACGAGTAAAGTTTCCAGCTCAATTTAAGTTTTTTCATTTTAGCTTTGTGTTCGTGCTCGTATCCGACGGGATTTTGCTCGTATTAGGCCAAAGATTCAGTCTATGTCCCGTATCTGCTTGCCGCTCATTTAGCATTAGTTGTAATGATTTGCAAATAGACGTAACGCTTACGATATCAGATTTAAGTAGGACTTGAAGAAAAATTCAAATTAGACCCTGCTCTTCCAGATACGCCTTCATTAATTCGAAATGTTCCAGATGCCTGGTTGCTGTAACCAACACCGCCGCTACCAAGAGAAAAATCGCCATAATCACGAAGGAAAGCAACGACGACGAATTGCACTGATCGATCGGAACTGTCGGACGAGCTGTTTGCGTCACTCCGACAATTTCGCTGACGCCAAGACTACTTTGTGCGCAAGACAGATCAGAGTTATTGGCTGACGTCTGACTATCCTGAAAGTAATTCGATGTCTTTTCTGTTCGTAAGTGCGGCTGCTTTTGACTCGTTTTGCGGCCGTGTAAAAAAGCCTTAGGTGACTCTGAATCCCCGTCGTAACCGATACTAATACCGTATTCATATTCGGTACCACTGCGTACACGCCCTCGCTGACGCAGGTGTTCTGGCTGTTGTTGCAGCTCGTATTCAAGGTTATAGTAGTGGCTAACATCGGCGTCTGCAGGTGCGTCCTTGATCAGCCGTTTAGATGTAGCCTCGTTGGCGTCGAATTGGCCGTATTGTGCCTTACTGATTTCTTCTAACACTACCCTGGGCCTGGCCGTTTGCTGACCGCTTGAATCGCCTACCAAGAACTCTTTACCACTAGTACAAGTCCATTCAAGTGTTTCAGGAATCGTGTCACTTTCGAGCTCTGTTTGAGAGGTTTTCAGGTCCAAGGTGCTCTCTTCTCTACTAGGCTCAGAGTTGGTCTCATCACTGTCCAAACACCCAGCTTCTAGTTTACCATCATCGGCGAGCTCGTGTGCTCTGAACACGTTGCTGCCCCCTCCATGTGTACTTACATTGCTCTCATAATAGTCTTCGGCAGTAATTGCAATATTTACGCCTCTAGCTCTCACTTCTCGAGCCGCACCGGTTTCATCCGCGTTAATTCCATCACGATCACGAAGAGATCTTTTTTGGCACTCACTTTCACCTTGTAGATTTTCGGCCTGATCACCACACGTTACTTCTCCAGGTCGCAATTGGCTTAATATGTTTGCTTGCTCCGCAATTCTGAGCAACGCTTCTAGTGAGACATGTTCGTCCATTTTCGAACCGAAGCTATCAAGCAAACTGCCCGGCTGAGATTCTTTATAATTTTCCAGTAGCCATCGCAACATGTCACGATTTTCCTGGAGAATTTGTGAGATTGCTGCCTGGTTTCGGGACGTATTTGGGCCATGAGCTTCAATTTGCGACTGAATATCCGTTAGTTCTGAGGTCATGCCGTCGAGAACCTTCTTGAAGCTCGAACTAACCGTCCGCAGACGTCGATCCTCTGATGCGGCGTCGAGCTGTCGCATTTGTTGGAGCCACGTATACGCATCTAACTGTTTCCGTTGATCATTACGTTCTTCTTCTGGAGATCTTGAAAACACCATCTCGCAAAAGCCGCAATGACAGAAATTTTTTTCCTTAAAAACAACACACAAATTCTAATTTCTGTCTAAGGGTCAACTACTCGCAAACGAATTTGTACGAATTTACTGCCCTACGCCATACATTGTTGTTATCAGGTGACGAATTCAATTTGGACGACGTATGATGCACTGACATAAGGAAAGCAAAGTTCAGAACCTTTCGATGCTAGTATCAGCAAAATTATCTAACGGAGCCCTTATCAGCTAGGCTAAGCACAAGTCACACAAACAGATTCGACAGGACAGGGGCGTAACAGTGAAACGAGTGTTAAAGCCTCGTCTCGATGCATGCTTGTATGATGAACGCTAACAACTAGATAGGTTTTCTAGCTGAAACTGGTCTTGTACCATTACGTGCCACACAGTTGCTGAGAACGGTCTACACGATGCTGAATATGAAACAAATACATTTTATTACCGTACCCTTTAATGTGTCCTCTGTCGCAGAAGACGGACCTTCTAACCTAACCTAAATCAGCTTTAAGTACACAGATAGCACAATAGAAGGAAAGTTCTTAATTACATCTATCTTCCAATATCAGCTTGAAAATGAACGTTTGCGCATCCCGCTCAGTGCCTGGTAGCACTCTAGGTGGGGTGTACCTCAAAAACAGAATGATTCGAAAGGGAATTATCCAAAGGGGTTTCATTTTAATACTTTATTCTAGTTTTTCTATGTAACTAGCCTTAAATTTATTTCCTGAGTTCTATGCGGCTCTTGTATAGTCTCCAACTCGTGTGTATACACGTATTGTCTTACTGGTTAAGGCTGTGTCGGACATCTGTTCATACAGCCAGCCGACCACTACGTTCGATCATAAGATATCCATCATACATAGTACTCATACTGCTTTTATGGCGCTAGCGGTGCACTCGCTTATGAGCTGTTCCATAATTTCTCGTGTACCTGCCCGCGTATTACGCCAACCGAGGTCTATGAACACCATGGTGGAGCTGTATCGAACGTAAGCTAATAAAGGCTTCAATCTGGTGTGCAAGAGTAAGCACGATCTAGTATGCTTACCAATCCGGACAACTTTCAGCTTTGTTGCAAATTTTTCGTTCTAGCGGCGTCTCCATACTGGTTTGGCGGGGTCATCAAACCGAGCTGAAATTGAACGGGGCCTTAATCGGCAAATTGGTCGTACTGTTAATTAAAAGGCAGAATTTGTTCCGCTACTCCGTGTTGATCTCAGTCACAACCATCGTAAAAGGACGTCCCATGTAGACCAGCGATACATTGACGGCTTCCATAATCAGAACTACCGACAAGATCCGGCTCCCACCGAAGTCGCCGAATTTTTTCTGAAACAGCAAGCAATGCCCGTCTGAATATTTAAGTATATCGACCAATTTGTCCCCAAGCTACACCGGGTATTTTCCACAGACCAATGCCCACGCACCTCTTCTGGTCCAAATCCCGCCTCGACGAAATCCGAGATTCAGGCGACACCGTCTTTGATGTCGAGAGACCGTGATCGTGGTAGATGGCCGTAAACTCTACAGTACCACAGTCAATAGACCGATATAATGCAGCCGAAGCACCCGACCTGGTACATATAACGCACTCTGCTGTATGAGTTGTTACTGATCCTCATGCAAGAGTCTGGGACTCTGCGGCTGTTTTCGATAAGAAATAGGAAAAATCTACGACATACATACTTTCTATAAAACTGTGCTCGCCGGAAGTTCGGTGACGCATTTTGTCTTACCGACGCGCTCTAGCCCGAGTGCTAGTTCAATGTCGCCTGATCCGTATCGTCCGAAGATCGATAGCGGCTTGCTGGTTGCGCCTCGGTGCACGCCTTGGGGAGCGTTCGCCCACGACCATGATCAGAATCACTTGTCTGTTAGTTAGCGTTCTGCTTATCAGTGCCAGGCAAATTGTCGGGCGCCAAGTTCTGTGCCAGCTCGTTGTCAGACTACCCTGAAGTTCTATCTGCTAACAGCAAGTTGTATGGCCGTTTGAGCGGTACAAGTTGCCTTTTTCCGATAAACTTACTTATTAGGATGACTTGCCCGCATTCCGAATGGCGGCTGTTGTCGGTGTCGTCACAATTAACACAAATGAGACGCGTACAAAACTTTTTATGAATAATAGTAGTTTTTTTTTTTTATAGCATAAGTTTCACCGTGCTTCTGTTGGAGTGTATGGATCTCCTATCGAACAGCCATACATTCGCATAGTCCCCTGTTGAAAAGTGCTGCAATCTATCTGCTCAGGTAGTTTTGTCAGTTCTATCAGAACTTTTAGAATCTCTCGGTTAATAGGTAAACAATGCGTTATGGATAATGACAATCTGTATGTCTCCACCAACGATCAAGCTATACAACGGGAAATAGTTGACTTTGTTGATCGGTAATATGCTTTATTTTTACTTAATTTACACAGGCTTCAAGTTGGATATTTAATAAAAATATGGCAACTGTAATGAAGCGTTAACGATATATTCTCTGTTTGTTGGTCGACTGCTATAGCAACCGTACCGTATAGGAGTTAGTGTCAGACGTGTGCTGGGCAATGTGCACCCGTGCCGGCATCCGTTTCTTGAAGAACGAACCAGTGATCTTCTCCTACTTGGTATCATTTGTGTCTTATGATACACTCGGTTCTATTTCGCACCCAGAGTGCGCTGTCGCATTTCAGATCGCGGAACCAGAAGCTATTGGCTCTAGCCCTGCACGAGCTGACCAACATGTTATTCAAGAAGTTAAAATTCAAGTAGGCTAATACTAGCGAGGGTTTGTCGACAGATTTAACTTGACTTCCGAACGTACTGCAAAGTAGTACGGTACATAGAGAAGCGAGATCTAATAATACACCATGTCACCGTATTTATTGCAAGTGACGTAGGTAAGCCCAGTAAGACCCAACCCGGTCAAACATCTTCCAGTGAGACACATCCTAAATGCCTTGCTATTGAAGAGATGATTCCAAGGACTTCTTCTAACATACACACGCACGTAAGCATACCCACACAAAAAATTAAAGAGTGTATTAAAAAATGGATAGCAAAAAGACAGAGCTACGTGCCTTGATGTGATCTACTGACAGTTGCATCGGATCCGATCAACAAAGAGACAAGATTTGAACCTGAACACTATCATAACTTAAATGATAGAAGATACATAGAGCAACGATCATAGTCATCGCCTTCCGAGAGACCGTCTCGCTGGTTCTCAGATTGAAAGAGCTAAAGCGTATGGTCTTTATAGAAAAGGAAGTTTGTACTGAAATTTTTGCACCAGCTTGTTTTCCATATACTTTTTTCGGTCTTTATGTTCTGTTTAGAATCTTATTAGAGTTACAACCCGCTAGACGACGCTTTCAAAAAAAATCACAAGAAGATCTGGTTCTCGCATCCTTGCCAGCATCGCCACGGATGCTTTCTCGATATGAAGAAATATAATAATAATTATTATTTCCATAATATTCCTGTAATCACATTTTGCATAACTACATTAATGTTCATGCAATAGAAATCTCATCAAACTCTCAAAATCGGGTGAAAGTCAATCGCTGCTGCCATAACTACTTGTAAATCCATCACGTTACAATTCTTTAATGGACCCATGAGGTGACGCATGCTCATTAATATACAATATTTGTTTGAGGGTGCCCTAGGTGTGTAAGCCATGGCTATTCACAACCGCCAATGGCGGCGTCTGTCAGAAGAACTCAACCTGTGTGGTGACGTGACAGCAGCTGGTTGCACGGCCTACTACACGCAGATGAGGCCGTGCCAACGCGTGAAGGACCTATCTGGCACCTTCATAAAGAACTACCAAGGTTACTCTTAAAACAAGGAGGTATTACTCAAAGTGACCAACACAAATAGTGAGGCTCACTACTAAGGTAATAGGAAATGTTCAACGACTCGTGACCAACAAGCGCGCACGCTGCGTGAGTATCTATACGTATACTTTACAGAGAAAACAGAACGAGCTGAAGTACCCAGTTGATGCGATGAATTTGGATTTTCGCGGGCTTAGAGCTAAGCAAGGTGCGTCAACTCAGACAGCTTCCGGTGAAGTAATCATACGAGATCAGTGCTGACGGAGTATACGAGTGTGATCTGATCCAATCAGGACAGAACGCTTGACTTGATTGGGAGCAGATCAACAGAGCTCGACGAGTGCCTTCATAGCAATACTTCTACTGACTCCAGATCTTACAGTTCTTGTTTGCGGGAAACTGGGTTTTACTGTTCTTTCCATTCGAAAGCGATATAAACCTTGCGGGTTACGCCAGAACTAACTTCATGGGTCTCTGGCATCTAAGGATTTGTTTTAGGCAGATATTTGGTGAGGGTATGTGTATTTTGACCGGTAGAGAGACCAGACAAGGGTCTAGAGAATTTATGCACTTTGTTTTCAACTATTTGAACAAAGTGGTCGATACGGTCAAAGACATCAGGTATATATGCATGTAAAAAGTATATTTTCGAATCGCGGACCTGGGCCAGAATCCTTCGTGGGAGCCAGGGACTATTGATTGTACTTGGCGCAGTTGTTATGTCAATGTAATCGGCCGTTAGAAACCAAATCCTTACGTAGGCACTTGGTCACAGCCGATGAAAAAACCTTACTCAGCCGGCCTATAAAATGATTAGCGTAAAATGATTGACAAAACAGTGCTTCCGGTACACGATTTGTCCAAATCTCGTGCCGAGACTCGTTGCTTTCCCAGCCTGGCTATGACTACCCTATCAGAATTGACTGAATAGCTCGACAAGACGATGAACCATTACGAGGTTCTATAGGAGTATGTTCCGATTCCAAGATATCTGTCGTTAGGCAGGTCTATCAAAGACAGTTAGCAAATCAATCGTACAATCGTCAGGTGACCTGCAAAACGAGCGGCATATGGCATATGAGATTTTCAACGTGCCAAAACAGGACATTTATATAAAGGGTAACTGTGAGTGGGCCTAGGCCGACACCCTGTGCAACTCTATACGTGCCAGGTGTTCAGTCGAGATTTGTACGTACAGTTAACAAACAAATAAAATTTCCAATCGAAAACAACAAGCGAAGAAGGTACGCTGAAAAACTATCCCTAAGAGCATTTGGCAAATGCGTTCCTGACATCAATGAAAGATACGACAATGGTGGCGTTCCTTCTATCGCAGACATTTGTTACGGGAAAACGACCCTTAGCGAATTAAAGAAAAGTTACTTTATAATTAATAATTATAATAAAAAAAAGTAAAAGCTTATATTTTATACCTGTTCAAATATTTAGTAAACGAGAAAAATCTCGTGAAGACTCCCACAATGTCAATTGACTTTTACTCTACCCTGTATATCATCAATGTTAGCGGTGCCCTGTTTTTACGGACTTACAACGCAATATGTATATCATAAACCGTATCGTCGTCGAACATCCAACAAAAGCGGTCTCGTGTTTTTTTTTATATTATGCTGGACTTCTACAAGACCAGACACTACGGCCTGTTCACTGTTAATTAGCTGATATTCCTACTATACAAACAACCATGCAACTCGTAACGTACAGCACGAAATGCTTGCTGCGGGAGAAAAGTTTTAGCGTTTCTTTAGATATTACAATGCATTTGTTTCTCGCATTATTCCTGCTCCCCTCCTTTTTCATCATTCTTTTGTTTTCCTAGCAAAACAGTTGCTTAAACTACCGTCGAACTCGAAGCATTGACTGCATCCGTCACGACACACCGCCTCTGGGCTATCTGCCCCACCGCAACTACCGCTGACAGTCATAGGTCCTTCTACGCGGTAGAAATGACTTGTCTTGTGCCTTTGAAGCAGTAGGCTCGCCAGCTAGCAAGAAGGTAGCCTAACTTTCAACAGAGAAATTTCCTGTTTAGATTCATCAGTATTTAGTTATGCTAGGGACTCGGCAGTCACTGTATAAGTGCTATTAATAATTGTAGAGTAAGAGGGAAGGTTAAGAAAGGTCTCCGACAGTATTGAACAATGTGGTATAGCCAGAGGGGAAAAGCAGTCATATAATATGTGGGCTGACAACAACCTTATGGGTCCTGTCTGGTCATGCGCCAAACGACTGTATAGTTGCGAATACGAAGGACGAGCCTTTTTGTTTGTATGTGTTTGCGGCTTGAGTGGACACGGCAGAAGGTAGACCCTTATTGATAATATTTGTCATATTGTGTCCGTACTCTTACGACCGTAGCCTAAGACTGACATGGGTTTATTTCGTGCGGAGGGCCAAAATGATTTTTTGTGCGAAACTTCTTTTGATTTTTCATAGAACTTAGTACGGTAGCGGCAGCGATCGTAGCCGTATGCAGAGAATACCGGCTCTTACGCATTAGAAAATACTTGCAAAAGCCGCAGCTATTGTAACAGATGATACGTCTATTTGTTCACGGATGAGGGTGCAGGCATCGGGAGTCCATAGGACAGACCGCATAACCAACCAGTAACGAAAAGAAATAGTAGAAATACGTTGTATTACATCGGGGCTGACACTCAGCAATGTAGATTTGCGGGTCAAAAATTTTCAATTGGCATTTCCTCCTCCGAAGTGGTAACTTTTGCGTAACTTTTTACTGTGCACTTCACCGTTCAAAACGAATGTAGCAAGTGATTTTTTTCAATCAGTTCGATAAAGGGTGTAGTTTTCGATGTTTGCGTCATAAAGCTACTATTATAGAGTAGCATAATAATACTAGTCCAGAGCTTTCATTCAAAAATGATATTCGAGGAATTTCTTGAAGAAGACTTGTGTAATACTGAGCAAAATGTCGGCACACATACACCACTCGCACATATCATCCAAACTCATGGAGGAGCTTGGACGCAGTGAACTGGCCTATTCGTAATATTTGAGCAAGACATATCAGTAAGGTCCACATGTCAAACAGGTGGTCCTTTGAAGATTGTTATCAGTAGCCGACAAATGGATGATGAATACACTGTGCAGTACTGTTAAAAACCCGGCATGCTTTTCGAACGCAGCGTCCATGCGGTTCTGCTCTATGAAGAATTAAGGCTGGATGACTTCCTTGGCCTTGAAGACCGCTCAGTGGCCGCAGAAAAGTTGACTGGTACACGACCTGCAATCGAAATAGCCAACATTCGCCCTCGTGCGTTATCAAATCAAGTGGGGTAGGATATCGGTGTGAATGCAGCTTTGTAGGGAAAATTAATAGATCTCTTTCTCAATTAATGTGCTATGACGTATTCGTCTATAAAGCTTACGCAGTCTTATGCACTATTTCGGATATTTTATATAAAACTAAAGCGAAATTTGCATTTAGCTAGGTTTGCTTACCTGTGCTCATTCAGTTAAAGAAAGCCTCGGCAATTTAAAATACTCTCTAAAAAAAAGACTCTAGGGACCTCAAGACAGCCAATTAAAGTCCTCGAAGGTAACACGCCACACGATGCATATACGTTACCATGGAAAATACGTCAAGTTCATAGACGACTAGATTAATGAACTTGCTGAATTTCATTCAGCAAGTTCATTAATTGTTCCAGGTTTCAATAAAGATTCTAAAGGGTTGTTCATTATGACATTAAAATGTAACGATTAGGGATATATACCGATTGAGTATAGCAGTGGTCGTTCATGCAATACGAATAGGCCAATCTACATTGTTCATGCACTTTTAGATACTCTAATTTTCCTTTTTAATTTCCTAGTTCCTGCTACAGCTTACTGCTCTGGCCCACAGTAAGGATGAGATACATAGCTTCCTTTGTCCTGCTTTGAACATTTGCGGTCGCGGCATACGCAATCTACATCTAACTCAAGGTTAGACTTTTTACTGGACCTTAGTGACGATGCGTGCACGTACATCAAATTGCAGGACTAAAACGAAAACTGCTGCGGCCAGTGGACACTATGGATTTAACCGACTTGCCCATCCTTCAGGATGGTGCGACCGCCACACGACACGTGCCCAAGTCAATTTACTCTCTTCGCGCGTGCCCGCGCGAAGGAGTATCCGTAAAGACTTCGGAGGCAGGCCGCGCTTCGATGAAGATCGGAGATTGGAGGATAGCGCATATGCCACTGTGGCCGCATCCGTTGTGAATAAGGTCCAACCCATCGAAAAGTGTTTTTTGTAGTGGAAAAACTACGTCGCAGACTAAATTGTTCGTAGATTCTTCTAGCGCCGGTCTTCACGACAGTGTACAATTGCCCGACCCATATTCATGCAGTTTCTAGTCTACATATCGATTTCTCCAAATTCGAAAATTCTAAAAATTCGAAATCGATATCACCAATTGCCGGCGCTATAGTTCAAAATTACTGCAATAAAAGTTATTGTCGTAAACGGACATTGTGACAAATCTCCTTCATGGCGATTCTTTTAAAGAAATTTAATTTTTACTCTTAAAATAGGCCTCTCGAACAACGCCGCGTAAAGTATTGCATGCATGGTTTGTGATCAGTCGATAGCCTCGAGAATTTACAATGATTACGAAACCCAGTGGCTTGTGTTTGATGGGCATCGGGCGGGGCTGAAAGTCTGATGTCGGCTACCAGTTTTTTCGAGAACTTTACAGTTTTGATTACATTCAGCCTTTTTGCCCAGTGTAGTTGTTATTTGTTAGCTTGTCACATCAGATCGCATCAGTCTACGCCTCGGTAAATATGTGTCAGGTTTTATGTGATATCAAACTAATGTGGGGAAAGTACATCAAGCAATTATGAGGTTTCGTAATGACGATACGATTGGCAATGCGTATATAGAAAAACGTGTTACTCAATATGACGTCTCCCTCGATCCTCTGGTACGTACAAGCACGCCAATAGTTGTGTTGCGGCAGAGTAAATGGAAGATCTACGACATGTAATCAAACACATCGTAGTTTTACCTTTTTGGTTTGTTTAAATTCCCTACACAATTGACCTGTAACCGTTCATAGATACAGTGACTTCACACGTTTCGCCTAAATGCATGACGGGTACGTACCCCAGAGAATGGTCACGCCGAATCTTTGTAAGTATGTATCCTTAGTCCAATTTATTCGTGGTAATTAACTTGTGTGTGTATATATATATACATTTCAGTATGTTTCGATCGACTGCGTATGTAAATCACTGGGTTTCTGTTACCTTTATCTACAGCTCGCCGCTAGCGGCAAAATCCGTCCTTCCTTTCTTTTGACAAAGATAGTGTATAGATCAAAGAGTTCTTGTGGTGCCGATCGGCGTCTGCATCTAAGTCGATTTCGTTCATTCTACTTATCAACGGACTTTCTATAGTTCGCTCCGTGTCATTAGCCCGAACGCAGTAAAGGGCGTACCTGCTGATGTTTAGAATGGCACAGTCCTCTCCGTTAACGTTCGAACGATCTGAAGCGTCTAGCCGGCGAGTTCGTCAGACGCTCTTGGGTTCTAACGTACGCGTCTCCTGCCACCACGTTCAGTTTCCATTAACTTGATGCCGTTTTCAGTTCTTACTGTGCTGGTGACCTTCATAAGTAAAACATGACGCTAGGCGTATTTCACACTCAAAAACAGACATTACGGGTTACGTACGTGGTTGACGTTAAACGCCGTTGGGACATCTGCCCCTCTCCCCCATCCTCCCCCACCTACTGAGTATATCATATTTGTAAAGGGAAGCTTCGCGGTGAAGCGACTGTCTGGCACCAAATCGAATGGTTAGGGCAGATAGCCTTGATTACCGCATTACCGCTTCTCGATACGAGCGCAAATCTCTCGCGTAAATATCGGTTTCAACTCTATGACGTCTTCACTTCGGACGCTACTCCTCTCGTAAGCAGACTCCTATTGTTCTGAGCTGTCTGTTGGCTTCTACACACACAAAAGCAGTCCACGAATTGACGTACTAACAAAAGCCTATATCTAATCGGATAAATAACAGACGCCAGCTCAAATAATATCCGATTGTTGTCTACTATAGATTCGTTGTAAGCCCAATACTACCACCAGTAGCAGCTGTATTGTAGATGAAAATTCAGGACATCTGCATGGTAGAAATGTGTGCGTGTTTGCCTTCGTTCTCTGTTAAAGCCTGACGCGAAAATTGGTTCCTATTGTTCAAACTGGTTGTCGTCAAAACAATGAAAAAAAGAGGCGGCACAATCGAAAAAATTGAATATTTGCGTGAATGCAGGCCCCTGATATGTATCATAGAATGAATGAGACAGTACGGAAAAGCTAACTTTGCTAACTAAGTCTGGATATAAATCAATGGCTAAAAAACAGGTTAAAAAAATAACACTAGAAATCAAAGGAAATAGGTAGGAAAGTAGACTTACCATCATGTAGGCAAAGATCCCGCTAAAAGTTCACTTGATTTATCAGCGTAACATATTAAGAGTAAAATTAAGGTTAATTAAAGGTTTAACTAGTGAAACTACAAAGGCTCATAATAGCAAGAGTTCATTTCTTCTTTCAGATCGGACGTAATCTGACTTGGAAGACGCCTCGATGCCAAAGTTGTCATTTTTAAAAATTATTACAGAGCTTTTTGAGGCGATCAAAGCCTCTTATAGGAAATGCGTGCTTAATCGACATTAATATTGATTGGACTGGGTATCTGTTTAAACTTAAGGTCACGTCACGAACATCATAAAATACATGATTAGCCATCTGAACATCAACCGTGAACGACGATGATACGTCATAGATTAAGTGTTAAGTAAATGTGTATTCCTGGCTAAGGCTAAGGCTTTCGGGCTGAACTAATCGCCTGTTCCCCCAACAACCTAGATCATTGATGCTTCCATCTTTTATTTCTTGTGCAAACAATTAGAAAAATACAGGGCACTTCAGATTTGCATCAGCAATACTCTAAAATCAAACACCGGTCGCCAGTTTCTCGCTATGAACCACTACTATTTTTGTCATTTACTTCATTGCTTCTCTCCCGCCTCTCCTCTCCTCCAGGCGGCGCTGCCCTTTCACTTTCTCCCTTTTGTCTTTCAGAAAGCGCGCGCGCTTTTTGAATTTTCACTCAAGTGTTTCGAGTACTTGCCTTCGACTCTGTTTGCATGGATGTGCGACGATGTAGGCTGCGTGTGGGCAGCAGATGTCCCGCTGCCGTGGGGTCCGCGTACCGCCAGGCCAAGACGGTGCTGGTGGACGAATCGGAGCTTCGCTTATGCCTAGGGCTCTATGCTTTAACTTACTACTGATGCATCGAAACCCCAGTAGTAGCAGCGCCATCAAGCTAAAATGTGCTCTCTACCTATAATGCCACCAACCGGTAAGTTATCGCCGAACTCCTCCCTATGACAGGCAGCTTGACTACTGGTAGAAGCAATATCTGCATACCGCTTGTCGTTCTACACCTTTGTAGTAACGGCCGGCATCGAGTTATAGCGGGTTCGAATCGAGTATTGGCTCGTGCTGCTTGCTGCAGCCCCATTCGGAGTCAGTCGGGCCTCGACTAGTGCTCCAGCGCTCCGCGCCTGTTGTCGAGGAACCGGTTGTCCTCTGACACTCAGCCGAACCGTTCGTGTCAGCAAGCTTTAGCAAGCAAACCGACAGATCGACAGCAGCCTCCTGTTCTCATATCTGACATAGACTGTTCGGTGTTTGTTGTGCCCTAGATCTGAGCCGTTATTGTGCCATCTCAGTGTTCATGGCGCTGACGCCGTAGATCGATAGGAGCAGGTCATCGCGAATTAGTCTCGCGGCCCGCAAGCGATCTGGCGATTACTATACGGCACGGCACCATTCGTTGCTGAACCGGTTAGACCGAACGGGCCTGGTCTTAAAGGATGACGCACCGGAAGGACTTGTTTATGGTTCGGTATCAAGTCGAACGCCAGTAGAGGCCGTGTGGGCCACGAACGTCACAGCGCTTGGTACCATCTTTGCCGCTGATGTACTGACACCAACATGGCTTGAAGTGACCATACAAATCGAGTTGTACTGACACATGTATCGGATTCCAACAGGCGACTGGACAGAAGATCAACGGGGGTTCTCGACGAATCGTTGGGGACGAGCCATCGCGGTAATAGGAATGGTGCGGCTCAGGTTAACCGGCAACTACGAAGGAGAAAACAAAAAGAGTGGTTCTGGACAATCGTCACCGGGGTCAGCTGTTCGTTCACCGTTGACGGTAGCTATCGAAATCTGTTGCATTCTGTACGTGGTTTTAGACTTTTGCTAGGTATAAGGCTAGGGAGGTATTAAGCCGGTGAAGGAACGAGGCAGCCATTAGGAGTCAAGAAGGCGCCCTAATCCATTATAGACAAAGTTCATACTTCGGCTACTGACAATGGCACACGTGCCTAATGGACGTGTAATGAGCGGCAAGGAGAAACTTTCAAGGGAAGAAAAGCGTATCATCAAAATGACGCAGGAGGTAATTGAGTAGTAAACGAATGTGGACGTTAGATCAATTCATCCCGATACTTCACCATGATCCAGGGCTATTGGCAAAGCTTTGTCAGAGTATTGGTGAGTTCCAGTTCTGCCTGAACTGCTAGAGGACGTACTGCGCACAGCGTATTGGTCATATGGTGGGCATAGAGATGCGGCTGTAACCAGAAGATAAAGCGTGACAGACTGGCTTCTTATGAATCTTCAGCTATCATGATTTTGGATCATTTGTCAAATAACGGGACTCAATAAGGAAGGCAGATGGCTGGCGAATGAAGTACTAGTGACGTATAAAACAAGGTTAATAAAAAAGCATTGAGGCTAAGAGAGACGCTGGTAACACGTGTATTTTCAGGGAAGGTCAATATACACTTATAATTTACTCAAACGATTAGGACCAAGAACTATAGACTACCGAAATGAATGTTAATACTGTTTACTTAAACAGTTATATTTAATCGTTAGAACGGATAGAGAGTCGGATACGCAACCGTGAAAAGTTGGAGTCTATCATCAGCCACGGATTAGTTCTTGGGTTCCTAAAATAAGTTTACAGCGCAATTGGGCAGACCACATGCTGCACCAAAACATTGGAAGCGGTCTTTACAGTTACCCATTGCGAGGATAATGATACTGATAGCCGTTGAAAGCAAATGTAGTTTATATTGACAATCAAAGTTATTTCTCATTCTACTGTGTACTTAGATCTGTTAGCCTAGGAGGCTGTCTAATGGCAGCTTATTACTGTTTTGTATTTAGCGGGGCCACTAAATAATGCTTCTTGCACTTCATTTGGGGTCCTATCTATGTTTTACATGGTAAAATAAGCGACTACTTTCGGCAAGCACTGTATACGACGCCTTTTCTTTACCCTGTTTTGCTCGGAGAACTGTGTTATTGTACGTCCCGTGCTTTTGCAGTGTGGTAGAATTCGTGAACCTATATCGAAACCCAGCAACGTATACTTTGGGATTATGCTTGGCTGTAGCTCAAATTGGGTTTTTTGCCTTGATCTTGCACCGGGCCATGCATCAGCTGTCTGCATCAACCATCCCGAACGTCTTTCTAGAAAGTTGTGCTTAGAAAGACGCGTTCGAGCACCTGAAAGCTGTACTAATGGCAGCTTCGAACACTCAGGCGCAAGGTGAGCCAGGCGCGTGACCTCGGCGATCTCGTATAGTCTAACCTTTTCCCAGTGTCGACAGATGGCAGCTGCTTGCCTGTAGTAGAACGGCCGTGGTTCTATACGCTTTTGCATAAGAGATATAAGATGATAGTTTACATGACGTAACTTACGTGATACGTGTCTATTTTTTGTGCAAAACAAGAAAGACCGGTAAATTCAATTAAACCACGATAGCTATGACAGAAGGAATTATTAGATGTTGTATTTTTTTTGTCCGTTTTTCCGTTCAATTGTCTATAGCTCTCAGCTTTCAGTTAAGAACGGCGTTAATCTTTACTTATGACCTTCTATCATTCGCCTAACATAGAAGGTCATAAGTAAAGTAGGGTATTCGTTCCTATATTTTTTTCGCTAAAAAAAAAAAATTAGAAATCGATCTTTATAATAAAGTTTATTATAAAAGATTTATTCATATGTATACAAATTCGACAGTAATATATAATATCTCTTTAATTATATAATAGCTACGTATATTGTGGCTGTTTAATGTTGTGCGGTTTTTAATGTGGCTATGTGCTTATTATTGAAGGCTCAAAAAAGGAGATACCGCTAAGGTCAAAAGGTCCCATACAAGAAAACGAATACAGCCGTTCAAGCCGCTGCTTTACATATATGGCAATAACTATAGACCAGATAGCAACAATGTTTACAGGTGCAACAACTAACATGTTGAAAAATCAATAAATTAGCCTCAGTTCTATGTATTTTTAGTAGATACGTACACCCAGATCTGATCTGATAAATTGATAACCTTGCTATCGCTGTGACATGTCTGAAAGTTACTTTTTGCAAACTTCGTATTTTTCCTCTATCCTCGAAATGGACCAACTGCTTACGAGCAATTTTAGATGAAAAATGTTATTCAGGAAGCTTAATCGAATTCGTTTTTCTATTGAAAAAAATAATAACGATCAATAAACGACAACATTTCGTAGAAGAAGTGTGGTCTTATTGGTTCGTAAACATACCCTTGCCATGTAGCCATGGGAACCGCTGGTTTTTTTTCTAGCGTTGGCAAATAATTGCCATAGCATAAAATTACCACGCGCTCTCATAGATCTGTTAGGAATGGAAGTCCCAGATCAGTCGAGCTAGACTTTTAAGTGAAAGGAAATGATTTTAGGGGTTTCGGATTTTTTTACTTAAGGCTAGCTGTTTTAACCAGTTCTCGTGGCGAATCGACTGAATCACATCCGTGGACAGATTCTAGTTTTTTTTTCTTAAAAACGCCATTTTGCTTTAAATAAACATAGTTTTCTAAGGTGTAATCTCCCCGGGTGTTCATTATATCATTGGTAAATGGATATTCCGCTCGGGAGAAAAATTATTCTTCGTAGCAGAGCTTTATTGACTTGTTTAATAAATTTATAAGAAAAAAACAGAGATATAGAAATTAAAACCTCTCACACAATACTGCCATAAGTAAATGAAAGTTATTTTTTTCTAATATTGCCATCTGAAATTGGCAGTTTTTGTTGACTTGTCATCAACCTCTAATGACTTGGCCATAAGATCTTTTCGTGCGTGGTGCAGTCCACGAGTCAGCTTATTATATTTATTGATATTAGTTATACTAGCGTAATATCTGTCGATATTAGACGTGTAACCCTAAGAATCTATTTGCCCACGAATTTGCATATATTACCTAAAATCGCCTAGCCTCAATGACTAGCTTCACCGTAGATTACTTATCTGTCTTCTATCGACCTGTGCGAATTATAAGACACTACGTTAGAGACCCCGACAGAGTTTAGCTTTTCGAACAATACGCATACGTCTTCACATACTCTTTATAGGAGTACCTTCTGTTTTGACTATTCTCGCTCACTTCCGATTTCCTGTCCCGCCAAAGATTTCAACCGCTATCCTGCACGGCCTCATTAACCTCATCCGTAACCGTGCGCGCTAATGCACATCAGTTTGTCCAGTCACATCCACCTTACTTGGAAGCACCTTTGCTATTGTTCTAAAGTTGTTTAAAGAGGTGCGCAGTCCTCAGTGGTCGATGACCAGAACCCCTAACGGTCGCCAGCGACACCATAAGTGCTACACACAGCCCGCGATTGAATGTCTCTCTGGCTATGTGCACCGTTGTGAGGCGGTTGTTCACGCTTCGTTGCACGATTCAGAATTGGGTTGAACACTGCCTGGCCACTGTCGTCTGCTAATGTGCACTGGCGCCGGAGTTTCTCCTCGAATCTCCCGCAAAACGCTTAGCGACGAAGACCGTGGAAGAGAGAACGATCGAGGGGGAATAAAAGCTAGAAATGGCACGTCGAGCCAAGTGTAGCAAGATTGACGAAGACTTGCCGAGCTCGCCGCCCCTAGCTCTAGTCGGCTAACCGCGCACACAGTGCACTGGCATCGGATGGCCCTCATCGGTAGCTTCGCTGATCGTGGCGCCCTATCGGTCTAAGGCCGCTCCGCCTCCACAACCGTCGCCACGCGATCAGACTGACTGAACTGGTCATCAGCCATCAGAGCAAGTGATGGGACGACTGCAAGAGTCAGAGAAAGCGGGAGAGAAGACGATGAAGTAAAATCTCTAGGGTCGCCCGCCAATACAAACACCAGTTACAGGAAAGCAGTGAACACCGCCATCGTGAGTACGAAAAGGACCGTTAGAATGCACTCAAAAAAAAGCTGCGTACGACTTGCTCCCTGTTATGAGGGTAGCGGACATCATCAAAGGGAGTATGGGTGTCTGCAGTTGGTGTAAGGCCTATCGTGGTGCAAGGCTAATATTTGCTTTTTGCAATGACTTAGGACAGTATAATGAATATTTAGATATTCTTTTTACCTGTATCTTAGTCGCGTACGCGTGTTCACTGAAAAAAAAAATAAAAGAACATTTAATTTTGTCATTTTTCATGATGTATTTGCTAAGCAGAACAATACGCCCTTTTCGTTATCACTACCCGCAACATGCCATTTTTTTGTTCTAGCTCTGTTCTGTACGTCGTTTATCTCAAACATCCTCTACATTGATAACCTCGTAGCGGCGTGAGGCGTCGTCACCGCCCAAAGGTGAGACTAGAGCCAGAATCCGATATGGAGGGTGCCAGGGGAACAGTTGGGGTTACCCACGTACTGGTGAGTACTCCGTCCACGCGGGTCCATCAACAGTCATTGGCTCCCAACGGTGAGCGCCTAGCTAAGCTGGCGCGAGAGGGGCGCGCAGGTGGGTGGCGAAAACCGTTGGAGTTCGAAATGATCTCCTATCCAGAGTTTCAACCTCCGAGAAACAGGGAGAGAGGAATTGAAGTAGAGCGAACGGCGGTGCCGAGAGGCCGCTCCGGTTTCGAAGGTGAAGTCCACGCGCCTGGTAGAGCACAGGCCCAAGTGCATCTGCTATTGTATATTGTGTGCGTTTCGCTAAAGAGCAACTAACCACCATTGGTCTGTACGATCTGGCAGGGGGACGGTCGTGATAGGAGAAAAGTGGCTAGAACAAGTCGTGCTTCATATTGACGGATCCGTTAGATGGGGTGTCAATAGCAGTTGGAAGCATAGGGGTAGAGGGAGTAACAGGCGAGTGTTTGAGAGCACATAGGGGGAAACGTGAGTAGGACGTGGGCGGGTATCGAGTCCATTTCACAGGTAGACATCCGCTTAATGACGACGACAAACTTTTGCTGGTTTGCCGTTGGCCACTTCACAAGCCATTGTGAACAAATCGCAAGCAATATGAAGTAACGTAATCGAGTCGTAGTAAAAACAAGCACGGAGCCAACCTATTACGTTAGGTACTCAATATGTGAAACTGAGGCACTTCTGCTTTTCATCTGTATCAGCTAAGTAAATCACTCGTATCTATATAACTTATTAGGCAATAAGTTCGCTTTTAAATAATACAGAACATAGCTGAAAGACGTCGTCGCATTAACTTTATCATGTGCAGCTCGCAAGCACAGCAAGAGCGCATAAACCTTTAA
Source organism: Varroa jacobsoni (assembly GCF_002532875.2). Classification (NCBI taxonomy): domain Eukaryota; kingdom Metazoa; phylum Arthropoda; class Arachnida; order Mesostigmata; family Varroidae; genus Varroa; species Varroa jacobsoni. The sequence goes on from NW_019213641.1 coordinate 222,204, forward strand.
AGGCGTCCTGCAAACAACCTTTAAAAACGCCTGCACACGCTGCGGTTGCAAACCTGCTCTATTGCTTGACTGTATGACAGCAAGTTAGACAGTATACCAATACATATATGAAACACGTGGCACACACAACCGTGGTTGTCGGAGCGCTCAGGTGAAAGGGCGGGATGAGCGAACGAGAAGAATAAACCTGAAAGCTTAAATGTGCATTTTCGCGGACGGGAACCAAGCCAAACACTATGCATTCTCGATGCCAATTGGTGGGTTACACAGCTGGATATGGACGACCGTTAGACCCGAACCAACTGATCTAATAATGGGTCGTCTGCTTCAGCCCAGGGTTACGTGAAAATCTGCTTGGGTCTAGAGGTAATTGAATTATTGTAATGTCGTTGCACTGCTATGCTTTCTAAGATTGATAATGTTCATTATACATATTCATTAAAAGCAGACCGTTAAGTTGAGCAACGGATAAGGCTAGAGATCTTGCTGTGAAGATTCTACTTGAAAAGGCCACACAATAATAAGATTTTATCGATTAGTTTGCGAAGCTTTGAAGAGAGCCAATGACTGGTCGACTAAGCAGAAGCTTCATAGGTTTCTGCGTGGTGATGTTTTGAGCGCCTTCAAAGCTAATAAATCTAGTAATAAAGAAAACGGTCAATGATTTTCAGATTTTCTTAAGACTACTGATTTTCGTCTAAAGATCTTAGTCTAGCTCAAAGGTGCAATTAGGATCCATTTGTATATATTGTCGATAGGGGAGGTGCTGGTACACAATGAGTGACAACGACATCAGTTATTGAATTTAAAGTAGTTATTACTATTGAATATAACTATATTTGGGATGAATTACATTAAGCTGTTATAAGTGCGATAGCTTTTAAGGAAGTTTTGTTTTTAATTTGTCTTAGATATATCCTTTTTATTTCTTGCAAACTTTTCTCAACGCTCTGCCATTCGCCTTCCTGTACGTAAGATTTCTATCAATGATTTTTCGAAGTAAACCGGCGCTAGGATATACAAGTTGTTTAGAAATCGGGCTTTTTAAGAGACTAGCAGCCTGGTAATCACACCGGGTCAGATTGGAAAACATGAGCGGATTGAAGTCAACGTTCCATATTCCTCTACTTAATACAGAGGGTGACTGAGGCATGGCGATGAGATCTACCGTTATCATCCTGTAACCAAACGTACTTTCGAATACCGGGTCAGCGGCCTATGAGTCCCTGGAGGGACTCGAGATAGCAAGCTGTACCCATTGCTTTATTCTTGCCGAGTTTCTTATAGCTTCAGATGCCCTTGATGTCCATTGTGAATACTACCGTCATCCAGTGTTCGAATTTACCCGACGCTACCCTTGAACTCGATTTTCCTCCAAGGCGGCGTCATTCTCTTACCTAATTTCTGTCCGATTGATGGTAGAGACTGAACTGTGCCTCGTCTATAGCGACCGGATGCATCCGGCGAGATTTTCGTGAATTGAAATTCCGCACATTGCACGTGGGACACATCACGGGCATTGTCAACTGGCCGGGCATATCTTCACGAGGCACTTATTTTTTCCCTCAGTTTCCAAATTTTAACTATTTAGGTTGAAATTATACGACACGTTACATATGAAATGGCTGTTTTGGCCAATAGAAGCCTTAAACTCTCATGAATAGCTTTCTCGATTGCGGCTGTGTATTTTTGTTGATCGAGACTTGACATCTACTCGTCTATTTTCGGTTTTCAGTGACTAATTTCGGTTTTTGAAACCGTTTGCGCCATATTGCGCCGTGAGGCCCCTTTGCCTAATGTCTCAACGAATCTCCGATGAATTTCCGCAGCCTTTGAGGAACAAAAACTTGGCCACTGAGCACTGATTTTTAAGATTACATGTTATTTTTTCGTTTGAACTTGTTTCGCCTACAATTACCTAATCTGGTTTTTATTCACAGATTTCTAAAAAGGCTGGAATATTTATCAGCTGACTTTCCTAGCTAAAAAGGTACTCAATTTCAAAGTCAGCCGAATTCGCGTTTGATGGTCTATTTATTGTGACTTCATTTCCTCTGCTTTGCAAGCTTGTCCGTTATTATTTTATGTTACATATTTTATCATAAGTACTACGTCTTAATACTTAAGCCTGATTTTTATGTTTACCACGACAAAGCTAAACGACATGTCAAAGTCCAGCTTGTAGCCTAATTAAATAACTAAATTCCGACATAGCCAGCTGAAAACGTTGCTAAAATATAGTCACAATAAGTAAGAAATCATTATGATGCCGAACGTTTAAAGAAAAATAAGCTTATTAAATTTCACAGGGCGGCCTACAAGTGGTAATTAATAGAGTTTTTTTTTCGATATCAAGGTATATTCAATTAATTAACTTTATAGTGTTATTATAAGCATGGGCCTAGAAACGATTCGACGAAAGACCCCATTGCGCAGTCACGATAGAGCATGTCACTGAACAAATGAAACATAAGCTTCCCTGAGAAATGAGCGCACAACTATTACTAACAATGTGCTTTTTTTTAAAATATATATATTCTTTCTTCACAGGATGTATGCTAGATTTGCGAAAGGTCTAAATTGTAGCAAATTTTGACAAACATCCATTTTTTTTTTAGCTATTGTAGAAATAATGTTGTTGTAATTAAATAGAAAAACTAGAGAACGTTTAGTAGACCCGGTTAGCAAATACACTTGTCATGGCGTCCGTTTTTAAAGTTAACTACACTCGTCGTGAAAACAATTAATTATATATTGCGTACTGGTATATAGAACAGTAATTAAGAAACAGGTGATTGATTCTGAGACCGGCATTGTCGTCGAGTCGAACCAACGGTGCTTCAGATTTGTAAGCACGTTTCGTTGCGGGTTGTCATTTGTAACTCCGTGCCTGATATCAACTCTTCGATCAACTCTAATTCTGACCGGACACGCTATTTAGCTTTTATACGATTCATTTAAGTTAGAAACAGTCGTTTTTGTTCCGATGACGGCCAAGCTAAGGGAGGGCTAACGCGCAAAACGACTCTCACAGAAGCCTATCTAATAAAGAAAGAATCTCGGCAACGAGCAGCATTCTACTAATGCACAGGAAGTACATAGCCGAGAGAAAACACGCGTAGTTGTATCTAAGAGACTCGAGATCCGGCCTGGTTGCGACGCTCTGAGGTGCTCTAGGTCAAGGACATGTATTAAACGTGTTTCAAGAAAGTCATTTTGTTGGCGTTCTTATATGTCGTTCTGTGTACCGTTATCTATACATGTGTATCGGATCCATGGAGCACTAATGCACAGCTACACATAGCTACCTGAGGACCTACGAGCAGCTGCTTTCTGACGGGCTTACATCACATGCATACGTATCGTAAAAATATCTTTTATGTGTCTGATATCCATGATTATTTGACTGATGAACAAAGGTACTTGTATTAGTTGACTTTGCTTCAGACATTGCTCCGACTTTCCTGGCCAACTATCACCAGACGGTACTTTCTAGATGTCATCCAGATATTTTACCGGTTCGACGTCTAGCGTTGATTGGTTCTCTAATTTGAACTATGTTAAGGTGCGCCGTTTGTCGATATCATTGCAAGACGAGTGTGTCTGACAGTTCCTTTCAATAGAATACAATGATCCCGAAATGATTCCCGAAAAATGTCTGTATTTTTTTAATCAGCCTGTTCCCCGTTATTATCTTTACTGTTTATTGGAAAACTCTGCGTGTACATGTTGCTGCGTATGGTTTTCATTTCTTAAATTATTGACTCATGTGCTCAGCTGTTATTATGCTTCTATTTTATCACTAATTGTTGTGTGGCAAAGTATTTAAGGCAAGATTCTTTTTTTGTTTAACTGCTAAATCTGTGTGCACCAAAGTGTGTGCATAGATGATAAAAAGATACTTTTTTAATAGATATAAGGGTATAATTATTTCTGTCTCACACTTGTGACCGTTCTATTGAAAGATCATCAATAAAATAATTCGGTCACTTTATTTATAGATTAGTTTCTATTTAGTATATTCCACATAGTACGAAAAAAGATCAGGGCTCTCTTCCGTTCACATTTCTGACTAAGGATGTGGGTTCTTGATCTTCTTCTTCGTTCTTAGGCCATTTGGAACCTTGGTAGGAAAAGGTAGGTTTATGCCTTATAGCATTAGTGCACGATACCTAAAGCTGGACCTCTTTTTATAGAAGTAGATTAATTTTTTTTATGTTATTCCAGATGGCCATATTTTTTTCAATACAATACCATTATTGGTTGCGATTACAGCTTTAATTCGTTCGCTAGTTATTTTCACGGTACTCCTTTTTCAATTTGCCAATAACTTCGTAGTAATCGTGCGTCCAGCAATGCTGGTAGAAAAAAGTGTCGCCGCATGCAAAAATTTCCAACGTAATCAAATTTTGGGCTAATCACAGGCCAAAAGCTGTAAAAAAACGAAAAAGTTTCAAAAGTATTCGGCGCTCATGGACCACATCTAGACGACCTGATACTGAAGACTGATATTTTTTTCAATATATTTGTTAATATCTGACTTAAAAAAAAAAAAAAAGATTTTTTAAGCCATTCTAAAAAATGTGGAGCTTTTTGCGTGGAACTCGTCGAGGATCCCCCGCTTTGCCTCACAGAGAGTCTCCGACCCGTTGATCATCGTCACCTTTTCAAATAAGTCGAGTACGACATCAGATCATTTATAATTTTTTTTTTAACTATAGTGGCATAATAAACATGCATATAATATAAAATATTATTAAAAATCCTCTTAACGAACGATCTGAACTGACGTACATAACATTATTGATGATCAAAGCTTTTCAAACCTTTAATCTTGTTTGACTTCTGTTATAGCTGCCAAAGGAGGTTATATATATGTCAAAGAAGGATATATTAGCCGCCTGGTGGTTTAGCTTTCTCTGTGCAACAGAAATACATGTTACTTATTCGAAAATACAAGGTGATTGGATTAAATTTCTATTTTTTTTTAAAGCGCAGCGTTATAAATCCCATTATTCAAAACTGACGCTGAGTAAAGGCTCGTTACGAGGGGCATATGCATAAGCGGTGAACCATGGACAAAGACAGTGGCTCGCTATTGCAATTTAAACAAGCATAGGCTATGTTCCAATTTCTCCGCGCTCCACGAAGGGCTAACGAGATAGTAAGCTTCTTCGATAAGCTCAAATTATCCCTGTCTAGCGTCGCAAGCAGCAGGTTCCAGTGTGGTATGACAAAAAATTCACACCAGCTAAACAAAGGCGGACAGCGGCGGTGACAGATCGACGAACGTTCCTGTTTATGTGGGGTCGCCAGGTGCTACCGAGAAAATCTGTTGGAGTTAATCGAACATTTTAGACAACTATAAACGATATATATTATATATAAACGACTTTTATGCCTGGTACTGTCAAAACGCACTGCTTCAGATGACTGGCTTCCAGCAAGGAATGAAGTCTGTATATGCCCGGTGTTGAACCTGGAGTGCTACATGTCCTGAAGCTCAGTAGGCAAGCGTGTTATCACCACACCGGGGTCTTCTGGACTTTGCTACTGAGAAAGCCAGGGAATACGCGTTTAGCCTCG